>NC_137964.1:17591935-17704842 GCF_963924665.1 Micromys minutus
ACACATTATTAAGCTTTTTTCCCCTCCTAGAAGCTAAGAAAACCATCTGTGAGAGCCTGTTTGCATGTTTGTTTTCTACAATAAAATGCAAAAGACTTCTTCCTGTTAGCGGATTGTACCATATGTCTCTCCTTGTAACAAAATCAGCATGTTTATTAATGAGCCCAATCAGAGGCAAAGATTTAGAAGGACTGCGCGGGAACTGGATTCCTCATTCAGTATTTCTGCAAAGGAAACTTCTGGTTAAGCATCGTTGTGGTACTTGGAAAATAGAAGGCTTGTTTTTGCTCTGAAATCAATTTACTTGGCAGAAGACAGAGAGCAGGAGGAAGAGGCCTGTGATTTTTTTTTTTTTTTTTTTTTTTTTAATGTAGAAAGTAAAAATCTGCATTTAAACATGGCCCTTCCTGCCTGGCAACTCCCCCAACTGATTTAGTTCCACAATTTATATGTGATTAATATTTAATTCAATCAGTTTCATTTTCCCTGGACAGACTAATTAAAGTACTTGATGTACCTTCCCCATCTCCGAACACAGGGACAAGCCTGTGGGTCTCTCAGAGCGACAGGGATGAGATGAACCCTTCTCAGCTGTGTTGGCAGCACAGGTCTTGGTCTCTGTACAAGAAGCACATCTCAGGACTGTAGTGCACACTCCATGTGTGCACCCTTGCCTTGTGGTAACGCCGTAAATGGGTGCAGTGGCGGTACTATATTACGGGAAAGAATTTCCTGCAGTGATACTTTGGGAAGCCAGCAGGCCTGGGCTACATGACATCCTCTCTCCATGTCCCAGAAGCATCTGAAGTAGTTGGTAGGGCAGGGATTGGATAGGTGTAGCTAAGTGTTTGCTGGATAGTGCTTTTGTGTTTTAAGTGATTATGGGTTGTGAGATGCCTCAGTGGGTAGAGAGGTGTTTGCCACTGAGTCTGACAACCTCAGTTCAATCCACAGGGCCCACGCAGTAGAAGGAAAGATTAAATTTCCCCCAAGTTCCCCATGATCTCTGCATATGAGTTGTGGCACATATGTGTGCACATACACAAACACATAAACATACACCTTACATGCATACATAAAATTGTTAAGAAGAAAAAATTGTTAAACCCAATTATATTGGGAATGCTTGTAAAAAAAAAACAAAACACTAGGCTCCATTGGACCATTATGTGGATGGGTAGTGAAACCCCAAACATGCTGCCATTCTAGGCTCTTGTCATGAATATTGACATCCCTTGACTAGATGATTCTTTTGCCAGCAGACAGTCTGAACTTAAAGCGCAAAATGCTTAGCACAAAATCTGTTCTCCTGTGTGGCTGATACAGGCAGCCTGCCTACCCACAGAGGTCTGACACCTTGCTCCCAAGTGGCAGCCCAGATGGACAGTGTCCAGCTGTCATGCTGGGGTGGACAGTTGGCCTCTGGCAATGAGAATATTTTGCCAGGAAGCCTGAGGTTGAATCCCTGAGCCACTCAGGGTAACCATTTCAGCTGTCTACACAAATGTCAGATTTTTTTGGATCAGTTCAGCAAATACACACAGGGTTCCTGGTCTGTGCCAAGCAGCAGGATAAGGTCCTATGAGTACAGACTTGGGTAAAATATCTTCTTGATGGAGAGGCAATTCATGACCAAATAGAGTCATTATGTTAGACACTAGAGTTTTTAGGTCAAGCCATGAAGGCAGACGGGAGGCACATGGTAGGAAATACGTGGCTGGAGTCTTCCACTTCTGTCACAGGCTTTTCGGAGTCCTGCAGAACATTCTGGGTTCCTGGAAATGCCATCCCCTCCATTCTTCCTAGGAATACAGAAAACCTGTGACTTTAACGAAAGGCTTGCAAGCCAGCTGTAGCAGTATTTGTTTATAACCCAAACACTCACACTCAGGATGCTGATACAGGAAGATCACATTCAGGGCCAACCTGGGCTATACAAAAATCTTTTTGAAACAGGAAACAAGGAGAAGGCGTGTCCACGGGCTTTGGAAATAAGTGAGTAAAACCAGATTCATTGTATTATTTTTATTAGAAGATACTTTGTATGTTTTTATCTTCATTCTTAAGGTGCTAGGGCTGGAGCCCAGGCTCTTATGGCTTAGCTAGCCTTCCATCCTCAAGCCACATTCCCTCACTGGAGGATTCTGAGCAAATACTCTACCACTGAGCCATGCCCCCAGCCCCTCACTGGGGGATGCTAGGCAGGAGCTCTACCACTGAGCCACGCCCCCAGCCCCTCACTGGGGGATGCTAGGCAGGGGCTCTACCACTGATCCTCCCCTTGTCTTCTCACTGGGTGACTCTAGAAAGAATTACCACTACATCCTGGCCTGGTAGCTACATGTATGTATATTTGTATGTGATATATACTATGTGATATAAATATATCAATATTTTATATATATTTTACTAAAGCATTTCTCCAAGCCTTGAGAATGCTAAAGTGTACTTGTGAACACCCCAAAGGAAGTGTATCACAATATGAAGTATATCAAAGCACGGTATCACAACTTTGCAGAGGGACCCTTATCCACCCAGTATCTCCTTGGACACTAGCACTGTGTCCTATCTGGAGCAAAGACTTGGCAAAAGCAAGTCTCAGGTACAAACCCAAGTGTGACTGCTACAGCAACAAGGGCTCTTATCCACTGAGCCATCCCTCCAGCCCTGGATGTTTTTGAGACTTAAGATTGTTCTAGCTTGCTTTTTATGATACAACACCTTGACCAAAAATAACTTATGGAGAAAAAGGTTTATTTCTGGCTATAAATCATAGTGCATCACTGAGGAAAGTCAAGGCAGGATCTTAAAGCAAAAACCATGGAAAATGCTGCTTGTTTGCTTGCCCATAGGCCCATGCTTAGTCCAATCGCTTTTTCTTTCTTTTTAAGATTTACTTATTTTATGTGTATGGATGTTTGCCTACCTGTATGTATGTGTGCCATATGTGTGCCTGACACAGAAGTCAGAAGAGGACATCAGATCCCCTGGATTGGAAGTCATGAATAGTTGTGAGCCACCTTGTGGCTGCTTAGGAACGAAACCCAGTGCTTTGCACTACTTAGCAAATCAATCCAACCACCTTAGTTAGCTTTCTTGCACAGTGCAGGACCACCTGCCTAGGGAATGCTGTTGCCCACAGTGGGTTGGAGCCTCCAACATCACTAAGTTAGTAATTGAGACAATCTCTCACAGGCCTGTCTGGTCATGTGATTCCAGGTTGTCTCAAGTTGGTCTCTAATTCCAAGGATATGGATTTTAAACTGTAGCTCAGGCTATCCTAGAACTTAACTCTCTATGCCAGGATGGCTACATGCTTACATGAATTCTCTTGTATCAGCCTCCTAAATTCTGGGATTGATTATAGTATGTCTAGAGGGAGAGTTTCTGGATAGAGATAGTTATGTTGATAATAAGTCTGCCAGGAATTAACTGACTTCCCCGGGGCTTGTGCTATCTCCTTTCTAGGCCCTTCCCTTCCTGCATCCTGTTACTCACCTCTTTGGGAATACTCATTGTGACTGTCCCATAAGGAGAGCATCAGTTTTTCCAAGCTGTTTCTTCAGATGTGCTACCCTTCCCCTGACATCCTCCTGTCAGGGCTTTCCTGTGTCAGCATTATCTGGATTCACCAGTGACCACCTGTTTCTCTCTCCAGTTCTAATATCTCTCTTGAGCTTGGACCCAAATGTCTAACCTCTCGTGAGGTATTTCTGCGTAAGTGCTCCATTTAATACTTTGACTAGCTCTCCTAACCATTCCACACCAATGCCACAGGTGTACTCCTCAAGACACTGGCCTCCTCCGTTGCTCCCAGAGACCTTTGTGCTCACACCCAGCAAGCCACTTCCTTCTCCCATTGACATTCTAGTTTTTGCTTTAGATGCCTGAGGTCAAAGGCAGAGCCTTATTGGTCTTTAAGTTACAATCACATAGCTCAGTACGTGAGAGTGCTTGATGCGCAAGCTTGAGGACCTGAGTTTGAATCCTAGCAACCGTATAAAAAGCCCCGTATGATCCTGTATGTATCTGTGACCCCATACTACTATTCTGTTACAGCGCAGGATGCCCTGCATAGGGGATGGTACAGTCCACAGTAGGCTGAGTCAATTAACAGTCAAGACATTCCCCCACTGACACATGCATGAGGCCGCTTGATCTATGCAGTGCTTAAATAAAGACTTCCTCATCAGCTGATTCTCACTTGTGGAAAGTTGACATTTGAAAATAGCCAGCACAGACCCTTGTGGAAATAGGGTGGAGGATGATACAGCAGGATAGGGAGTATTCTCCTCTGGCCTCTACATATGCACGGGTGCACATAGACAGTGTATGTACACATACACAGACACATATGCATGCACACACAGAAAAATGAATATTTTCTCATAGTGGTGCATGCCTATAATCTCAGCACCTGAGAGGTAGAGGCAGGAAGAACATGACTCTAAGGTCATTATCATCTATAGAGTGAGTCTGAGGCCAGCCTGAGCTACATGAGACCCTACCTCAAAAGCAAAGACAGCAACAAAAGTGACAAACAGCACTCTTCTTTTGGAGCCAGACATGTGGGGAACCTTTTTTGTTGCATGCACGTGTTTCCTTCTAGTCATGCCCACACATCCAAGGGGAGCTTCCATCTTTAATGCCACATCTGGCTTCTCACCGCGTGCCTCCATCCGCCACATGCCCACCTTTATGCTTTTCCTCCCCGATCAGCTAGGCCTCGCAGGCACCCTGAAGCCAAGATCACAGGTGCCTCTGGCTGCAGCCACCCTTGGCTCTGGATGTCCAGGGTTGGTGGCAAGGGCGCGTTGGTATTCTGGCTGCAGAGTCTGGCTCGTTATGAAGCACATGCTCTGCAGATTAGCCTGTTTGTATAGCCAATCGAACATGTGCTCCATTAAAAATTAAAGCATCCTGTTTTAAGGCTGGAACAGGAGACATCAGCTGCCACCAAGCAGCAGCCACGCAAAGCCCCAGAGCCCATTACCATAGGTTACAGCAAATGTTAATCAGCACCAGTGCAGTTAAATAATGCAGGCTGTGCAGATGGCGGCCCCTGCATCTCCTCACAGATGTGGCCTCCGGTCCCCCAGGTTGCTGTATCACAGGAGTTGTCATAGCATCATTGGATTGGATGCTGGCTGTCAATATCACCTCTTGCATGTGCTGTATATAAGTACATTTGAACGAGGGAGATGCCAGGGCCCAGGATCATCGTCTTCTCCTCTTTGTTGTTGTTGAGACAGGTGTCATGTAGCCTAGGCTAGTCTCAAGCTTCCTGTGTAGCTAAGGGTGATCTTTCAACCCTCCTGCCTTCATCTCCTCAGTAGGGAGGTGACAGTAATTCGTAGAGTAATACACACCCTGCCTTGTTTATGTGGCTGGGAGTGGAATCCAGGGCTTTGTATGTGTTCAGAGATCACTCTACCTACTGAACCTCGTCCCCAGACTGTCTTCTTGTTTCTCTTCCCTTTCCACTTTCCAGAATACAGATACACTTTCCTTCATCTTAAAAACCCTTGCTCTAAGAGAGCCATGGTGACATGACTCTTTAATCCTAGCTCTTGGGAGGCAGAAGCAGAGACAGGTGGATTACATTGAATTCAAGACCAATCTGGTCTACATAGTGAGTTCCAGGCCAGGCAGGGCGGCTGCATAAAGACCCTGTTACAAACAAACAAATAAACAAGTCCTTTTCTCTGAAGGTCCTGCTCTTAAAGGAGAGTATTTCTATTCTTGTTATCCTCCACTCCACCCCCTTCCCTTGCTGTTGAAGAGTTTAGTATTTCATGCCTTCCTTCCCACTATGATTCTGTGTGGAATATGGCCCAGCCTATCTGACCTCCCAGCCTCCCATGTTCTGTCCTCAATCCACCTCTCCCCCACATTCCCACAAACACACCCCACATTGTAGCATTACCAGTGATTTGCATTTCAAAACTGTCCTTTCTAAAGCATTGGAGGCAAGGGGTGAGAGAACCCTGGCACATTTGGAGCAGAGATCCTCCCTGTGGTCTGCCCCTGCCAACCACAGTGACTTCCTGTCCCTTTGATATATTCAAGTCACACTGGTCTTCCAAACAAGCTAACCCACCACCCAGAGATCTGTTTCTGTCCCAGCTCTCTGCCCTGTTTCATTCAACTGCTGTCTCCCTAGAAAGAAATTCCCTGGCCACCTTGTCAAAACAGCAGCTCCTATCTAGCCCAGGTCCCTCTGCCTTTTTCCTTGCTTCCCCTTATAGCACTTAGCCAACACATCTCACATACACCCACTAGCTTATCATCCAGCTCCTTCATTAAAACACTGGTAATCATGATAACAAGAATCAATATCTCATACCCCCTCCCCCTTCCCCCTCTGTGTATCTGTATAGTGTGTGTGTATGTGTGTGTGTGTGTGTGTGTGTGTGTGTGTGTGTGATATATCATGTCTTATGTACCTCTGGCTGGCCTTAAACTCACTAGGGTTTCTATTGCTATGAAGAGATGCCATGACCACAGCAACTCTTATAAAGCAAAACATTTCATTGAGGCTAACTTATAGTTTCAGAGGTTTAGTCCATCATCATGATGTTTGGTTTGGTTTGGAGACATGGTCTCACTTTGTATTCGAGGCTTCCTGGAACTCATTACATAACCCAGAGCAGCCACAATCTCTCAGCATGCCTCCTGTCTCGACTTCCCCAGTGATGGAATCATGAGGGTGTGCTACCACAGCTGGCCTTCCTGGGCTTGTCTTAAATTTCTGACCCTCTTACCTCAGCCTTCCAAGAGCTAGGATGACAGGCAGGTGGCACATCTGGCCAAGCATAGTTCTCTAATGGGAGAAAAAAGTAAAAGAAAGCAGCCATTAGTAGGTGTCATGAACTTGGTCTGGCATCAGAGGAACCTGCTGCTCACTTTGGGATGTCATCCATACGTCATTGAAGCTTGCCTTGTGCATCCTTGGTCTACTGGGGTAGTCCAAAGGAGAGGTGATCTTGGTTCTGGAAGACAGGGTACAAAACCAGACCCGCTGTGTATTCTGTCAAATGGGCAGCCTGGGTGTGCCAACCTGCAGGACTTGAAACCAGAGGTGACTCAGGAGTCGAGAGAAACCCTGGGCTACCATTTCCTTGTAATTATGGAGAGGCGGTGCACGGCAGTCGCCTGCTCCCTCCGTAAAGCAGGTGTTCTGCCCTTAAAATGGTAATTAGAGACTATTTCAAATCAATGAGCTCCAGTTATCCCATATTGCTGCTGTGTTCTTCCCTCTCTCTCTCTCTTTCCTTTCCTTTTAACCCACCCGATGATATAGGAAATCTTGCTCACCCTTGGGAGGAGAAAAGAATCAAAATGCATATGGATATTTCTGAAATAAGCCCCCTTTCTGGAAGTATTTTGTGGTTAGTTTCAAAATGCAATATCCTGAGAAGGGTTTACGTTGGCTTTTTATTTTAATATAGAGCAAAATGTAAAGTTGGAATGTAATGAGCGATTGTGCTTTCATTGCGTTAATGTCTCTGCGGCTTCATCTGGGGTCACTGTTAGATTATTTTTTTTGCAATATTTTATCTGCTGTCAGTTCTTCTAAAACCATGTCATCTATTCTGGGCATTTTTTTAAGGTAACTGAAGCAATGCAGATAGTTTTAAGTTTATTTAGATGATTGCAGGGCGTTGGACCACGGTAGTCATCTCAGTGCTCCGTGTTCAAAGGTTCACCAGGGTTGAAATGACTTTTGATGGCTGTCAAAGCAGTTATTCATTAGTGTGTTTTGATACCCGTAACATTAAAATGTGTGTGCATGTAGCCCTGGGGAGAAAGCTAAGTTCAGACACTGCTTGCCATGCAGATATAAGGTCTTAAGTGTGATTCATGAGCATGCACCTTAGAAAGAAAAGAGAGAAAGAGAGAAAGGAAGGAAGGAGGGAGGGGTGGAGGAAGGAAGGAAGGAAGGAAGGAAGGAAGGAAGAGCCAAGGGTTGATGAAGAGACAGCAGGAAAATGTATTAGCTGCCGCACTGCCGACCTGAGCTCAGTCCCTGGAACTCACATAGCAGAAAAGAAAAACCAGTTCTTATACATTGTCCTCTGACTTTCACATGTGTGCAATGGCACATGCCAAAGACCTGAGGGACACTTAGCATTTGAATTTGATTGATAGCCATGGAAACATCTTACCAAATAACTTCCATTTCATTAGTTTTGTCTTATGATGATTTTTTACACATTTAAAAAATAATTAGAGCCCTGTAATTAGATAATACGTAGTAATAATTAGAGCTTTAAAACTATAAAGTGAAGGACTAGGGATGTGACTCTGGAGCGCTTTCCTGAATACAGAAGCTCTGGGTTCCATTCCCAGCACTGCCCAGACCAAATACTGTAGAGCACACTTGTAATCCCAGCACTCAGGAGGCAGAGGCAGAAGGATTGGAAATTCAGTACTAACCTTGGCTACATAGCAAGTTCAGGGCTAGCCTGGAACTTGTGTCACAAAATGCCAGCCTTGGAATTTCTGATTCTCCTGCCTGCACCTTCCAAATACTAGGGTTACATGAGCATTCTACCACGTACAGTTTATGTGTTGCCAGGGATGGAGCTCATGGCTTTCTTAATGATGGGCAATTGTTCTACCAGAAGGTTTCTTTCCCAACCCATCCGTGTTGCCTTTCAGTTTCTATAAAGACTGGAAAGAAAAGTGTGTTTGCCATCTTTTGCCTCAGTTTTTATTAGAACCTTTCTCTTAAATTCCTGATCTGTAAAAGCATGAAGGTGACATTATTTCTAACTTATATTTATATATGCATCTTATATATGCACACACACACACACACACACACACACACACACACACACAAGGTTTTTTAGAAATAGTCTCTGGATAATCAACTCCCATGTAATCTAAGATTCCATAGTGTGTGTGTGTGTGTGTGTGTGTGTGTGTGTGTGTGTGTGTGTATAAATAAATGTTGGACTATTATAAAAATATTTCATCTATGGTTTGACATTGGTATGTATAAAATCTTAGATTAAATGGGAACTGCATATGTAGACACCAGTTCTAAAGAACTGTTTCTTTAATATATATGTGTGTGTACAGTACACATGTACACACACACACACACTCTTAACGGTTGGACATTATAAAAAAGTAAACACCAAAATAATTAATTTATGGTTTGACACTGATGTTCACTTAAAGGCTTAACTGCTTCCTACTGTTTCTGTATCTCTGTTCGTTCGTGCTAAGTCAGGAGTGAGGACGTAAGGAAAGGAAAAAGGCCCAGATGATCAAGGAACTCCCCGCAGTGAAGCTACAAGGATATTTTTAAAGGAACAGGAGGGAGAGAATGCATGAAACTTATTTAACAAGAAAGATTTGAGTCAGGTAATCTGCATAATATATCCACCGGCGTTAAGGCTGTCATTTTGGTATCGCATTTTGGGTACGAGTTTCAGGCTAGCTGTCTTTCACTGTCGGTTCTAATAAAGAGTGTTGGTCAGCTTAAATTCCCTGGGAGCTCTGAGTTATGTTTTGTGAACTGCATGTGCCTGGGGCCCCTCATGCATGATTTAAACTGCTTTGTAAATGTCAATAGGTGGGAAAGCTCTGGATCCCTTGTAGACTTCTGCAAATCCTCCAAGATGTGTATGCCATGTATAAAGCCGGCTGCACTCTCAAGGCCACTGCAGTTTTTCATACTTGCCTGTGTGGGGGAGGGGTTAAGGTATTGCCAGAAGCAAAAATATCAGCCTCTGCAGCCTCCATGTAACCAGCCAATGGAACCCTTTATTCAAACAGCCTCTGCACCCCAGATTTATCTCCAGCGACCTGAAACTAGCACACTGCGTGCATGCTGAATGGCCTTCTAACTCTAATTCTTCACTTCTTGGTTTTTTTTTTTAACTTCAGTACACACATTTGACCTGATCGAATTTACAGATTTCATAGGATTGTGTCCATTCCATAGGTTGTACCAAAAAAAAAAAAAAAAAAAGAAAGAAAAAAAGAAAAAGAAAGAAAGAAAAACAAAACAAAAAATAAAACCCTAGGAGTTTCCAGACCTGGGGCCATAGGCATTTCAATATTTGGGCCTCTGTCTGTTTAGTAAAAGGGGTTAGAATAAATAGCCTGCAGTTATCCAGTCCTGCTCTAGCATCAGAGATCTCAAGAAACTAAAATCTCAAGAGACCGAAAGGCATGATACTTTTAAACCTAAGGGATACATCTGACTAGCTTGTTTTTATTGAGATACATGAGAGGGCCTCATGTTTCCCCAGCTAACTTGCTAAGTAGCCAACAAGGGTGGCTTTGAACTTCTGATCCTCCTGCCATACCCACCTAGAATTGCATACCAATTTATTCGGTACTAGGTTTTATGCGTGCTAGTTAAGCATTCTACCAGCTGAGTCCCAACTCCACCCCATTGTGTGCCTTTTTAAATGGCCTTACCTACCCTCTGAGCAGTCTACTTTGCTTACAGGACTGCCAAAATGGCTCGTAGCAGCAATTATGTAGAGATGTCTGCAGACCAGCCTGAAGATCGTTCAGTTCCCTTTATATTTAAAGCCTTCCTCATATTAATAAGCTGGGCCCACCACTGTGTTCTCTTCTCCTTGCTTCTCCAAGCCACACAACCATGTTCCAAATCTCAGATGGTTTCTTTAGGTAGTATGTTCTTCAGCATGCCAGGACACCAGAGCCAGTGCCAGTGAAGTGGCATTGGAGGACGGGCTCAACTATACTGTGTTCTTTTAGGCCCCTTTCTTATTCAAATGGCAGGTGAAGATAAGGCCTTGTCTGCTGCTGTATTGTAAGCCTTGCAGAATGAATGCGTAGGGTCAGAATTAAAGGTGGCCTCACTATTCCTCTCAAATTTAAGAGGAAAAAAAAAACCTTTTGTGTATGCACATATGTACATTTGTGTGTGCTTGCAGGTATGTGCCACCATGTAGAGGTCAAAGGACAACCTCAGCTGTTACTCCTTACCTCCTACTTTGTTCTTCAAAGCTGTGACTTTGAACAGCAGGCTGGCTGCCCCAACCTTCCAGGGATTCTCCTGTGTGTGTCTTCTGTCTCACCCAGGGAGGGCGGGAACTTCAGAAGTGTGTGCTGCTGTATCTGCCTTACCTGGCTTTGGAGGTTTGCAGCTCGGGTCCTCTGACTTGTGTGGCAAGCACTCCACTCACTAAGTTAACTCGTCAGTTTTAATATTGTTGAAGTTGTTTATTGGTGTGTCCTAATGATACAAAGTAATGGGTTTCAAAATGACAATTCAGACATGCATATGATTCATTTTGGTCATATGCATGCCTGTCTTTCCAACTAGTTTTCTTCTCACTTTCATGGTGTGTGTGTGTGTCTGTGTGTGTGTGTGTGTGTGTGTGTGTGTGTGTGTGTGTGTCTATGCCTGTTTTCTAATGAGTTTAATTGAACTTCCTTATGGTGCATGGGTATGGGGTTATTTGTACGAGCATAGATAACTGATCGATGGTTACATCACTGGAGACTATGTCTCTCTCTACCCCAGCAACCACTAACTGGCTATCTGATCTCAGAGAGGATTGGGGCCTAGTCATGTGCAAGTCTTAATGCTGAGTGAGTCAGGCTGGTCTTTCTTAGGGGCAAGGAAGAATACACCAGGTAGCTCTGGAGACAAGCTACCAAAGTTCAAATTCTCAGAGCTCAACAGCTACTAAAGTCCTTAAAACATTACCTATAAGATTTAGAATTGTTAGCTATCCATTACATTTATTTATTGTGTGTGCACAAAGGATTATGCCTGGAGGTCAGAGTCATTTTTCTCTTTGTGCTGTTCCCCCCTTCGGAGGGGAACTGAACTTAGGTGATCAGGTTTAGTGGCAAGAGCCTTTACCCACTGAACCATCTTGCCTGCCAGCCCAATGTTATCTATGTTTTGTTAGTTTATTCTTGATATGCTGTTTTATTTGGAGATGGGGGTGAGCTAGTTTTCTGAGGCCGGGTCTCAGTGTAGACCTAGAACCTATTTTGTAATGTAGGCTGGCCTTGGGTTCACAGCAATCTTCCTCCTTTGACCTCAGAATTTGGTTCTCTCCTCTTTTTATTTAGTGGTAGTGGTCGGAGGGGAGATGTTAGCATCTAAGGAGGACTTTTACACTAGCCAGGACATTCATACGAACCCTGAAGAAGAATCATATCCTGTATTCCATATTCTCCACCCTAAGGAGAAATGGCTTAAAATACAGAATCTCTGGAGTCTTGTGTCCTTGTCTTTTAGGGCCCCAGCCTACATTCAGGGGTCCAAAGGTCTTATCTCTCAGCCTAGGTCTTTAAGAACTAGGCTGTTGTATAGCACTCCTGATGTCACAGCCACATCCACACGGATCAGAACTCTGTTACCCAGAGAAACATTAGGAACAGTCCCCATCAAGGCTCTACTTGTATGCTTGTAGAATATAAAATAGACAAATTCTCTCTTATCCCCTGGTCCAACCTGAGCATTACCTCCAGTGGTTATTGACTAATCTTCTGACATTCCTGCTTCATCAATGGATCCCTTGAAGAGCAACAGAGAGGCCTTGGAAGAGGTACAACGTGCTGTAGGACCTCATCCAGAGCATGCCTGTGCCCAGTACCCAAAAAACACTATCTTGTGTTCTACAAATATCTCACCTATACACTGAGCTCTCCTCAAGAACTCTACACTGGGGTTCTAGTTGAAGACCCAGTTGATCTCTTTAACAAATATCAAAAGGAGGGCCTCTTTCTCGTCCTCTTTGCTTCCAACATCAGCGGTCCCCACTGACCATTGGAAGAGAGCAGCTAATGACTTGTGGGGGAAAGGTGACTAACAGAGCATCCAGTGCCCCGAGAACATTATGAAGTCCTGGGGAACCTCATTAGCTCATAAAATTGGTTCAGAACAATCACAGCTCTGCAGCCACTGTCCATGCCAGGGACCTCGTAAATCTTTCAGATCTGTGCCCATAAAGCAGCGTTTCCCACACAGTGACATTGCAGAGCGGGACTTCTGATCTGGCCCCCACCGTGACCCCACAGGCCACTGAGACCAAACATGGCTGGATATTGATTCACCATCTGTGCCTCCCGGAGACAGAGAGAGACAACTATTCACAGACTTACTCTCTGTCTCCCTGGTTCAGCCCAGTCAGTTTTGACACTGTCTCAGCGATCTGATCATCCATGCTGCCTTTAAATGAAGGTCTAGGCCTTGGCCTCTGCAGAGACGGTGACAGCTGTCACACACAGATAGCAGTCTGCAGATCCTGGTTGCTAAAACCCTCTCATTCATCCCCATTCCCGATCGTTGAGCACAGCTTGAAGCCCTGTGTTACAGTCCACCGATTAGTTGGCCAGAGATCTACATAGTGTATTAGCAAGGTCAACCGCCGAGATAAAGGCGGCCACGGTAGCCTCCACACACTATTTTTAAACCAGTAGCTGTTTGTTAAAGATGGCTATTTTTGTCTGTGTCTTTTTTTTCCCTTTTATTTTCTCTCCCTCTCCTCTCTCTCATAAGGCGAAACTAAAGAAACTTATTTCAAGTCTCTGTCGGAGATAACAAGGAAGCAGAAACTGGAGGAAGTTAAGGACTCTAGGAGCTTAGCTGTTAAAAACTACCTGTAAAGAAGCAACTTAAGAAAAAGAAAGTTGGTTGGGTTTTGTGTGTGTGTGTGTGTGTGTGTGTGTGTGTGTGTGTGTGTGTGTGTGTGTTGTTGTTTGTTTTTTGGGGGTTTTTATTGTTGTTTTTGTTTGTTTATTTGTGAGGGAGCATAGTGTAAGGGAAAACAGCCCATCAGGAACAGTGGGCACCTGGTCACGTTGCGTCTACTCTTAGGAAGCAGAGAGATGCCAGGAAGTGGGGCCAGGTTATGAACCTCAAAGCCCACCCTCCCAGTGACTCAATCCTTCCTCCCAGCCAGGCTCCACCTTCCCAGACAACACCGCCAGCCTGGAGAACAAATGTTCGACCTGGGAGTCTATAGAGAGCAGTTAGCATTCGGAAGTCCGCAAGAAAACAGCCCAAACCATGCACGGTCCTCATGTATGAGAATGTGCTGAGAGAACTCAGCCCTGGAACCCCCTAGAGCAAAGTGCAGCCTTGTGGTGGCCGCCAGCACTCTTACCATAGGAGTGGGCCAGGTGGGTGTGGCCTGGATAGGAACCTAAAGTCTATACAGGTAGAAGCCTCTTGCTCAGACTCGAGGATAACTACTCTTTGTTGTCAGATGGTACCATCAAGCTCATTTTTCATCAGCCCTCCATTTCCCCAGCACCTTGTGTTCAGGAACTGCAAGGTGAGGCCATGCTTGGTATACCAAACAGTGTACCGACATTCATCCTCCAAAATCCCTCCTGATAAAAGGAATTGACATCTTCATATTCCCTGATACTGTCTGTTCTCTAGTCAGCTCGAATGACCACCATCTCAGCTTTACTCAAGGATGTCCACCATATTGGGCATAGTAACATCCGGTTGTAATCTCAGGACTCAGGAGACAGGAAGACAAGTTTAAAATTGTCTGTAAGATGTCAAATTCCACCCCTCTCATTGTTCCCACCTCAAGTTCTTCCACAAACCCCTTCAACTTCAAGGCTGCCTCCTGCCCATCACCCATTTGTAAACTGTATACATGTATGTATGTATGTATGTATGTATGTATGTATGTATGCATGTATGTATGCATGTATGTATATGTATGGATTGAGACAGGGTTTCAATACTTACAACTCAAACTAACAATGCATCCACTCCATCCCTACTCCACTGGTTCTCAACCTGTGGGTCACAGCCCCTTTGGAGTTTGAACCAACCCCTAGAGGTGACATATCTGATATCCTGCATATCAAACATTGGGATCCATAACAGTAGCAAACATACAGTTATGAAGTAGCAGCAGAAATCGTTTTACAGTTGGGGGTCGCCACAACGCGAGAAGCTGTATTAGAGGGTGGCAGTGTTGGGAAGGGTGAGGACCACCTTACCCGGCCTGTTTGTTGAGTTCTCTTTTACTGCTCTCCTTCGTCGCTCCTTCACTTTCTACTTCTCCCACCCTTAGTCTGAGATTGAAATCCAGGACTTTGTATATGCTCAGCCAGCACTTTGTCACCAAATAACATTCACTCCTCACCGGAAAATTCCAGATAGACAGTCCACTATGAAACCATGCCTCCAGGCCCTCACTGGGGGATTCTGGGCAGATGCTCTCTCACTGTGCCATACCAGCCCCATTTTCTCTCTTGATGACCTAAAAGCAAGTACTCCAGACTTTTGAAGGTCTCTCTGTCTCAGTCTCCTGCCTATGGGGTCCTGCCTTGTGTTTTATTTCCCTCGCAGCTCCATGAGGCCCCATGACCATACTTGCTGAAAACTCCTGGATGTCAAGCTTCCTCAGCTGCTTTTGCCCTTCTCCCAACCTGCAGATTCTTTAAAGTGACAAATCTCAGTACAAACATACAAGTATTCAAACGTGAAGGATGGGAATGTGCTGAAGAGCCAACTGTTTGATGATAGTATTGGGGCTGATTCAAATCCTTTGAGCTAGAAAGGAAGTGTAGATTAAAGGGTTTAGGAGCTTGAGTTTGTAGACACACTGGAAGAATTACTTCTGTGCAGATTCCTCTCACAGAGTTCATTTCCTCCGTATGTTGAGAGACGCAGATGAGTATCAGCTCTGGCATCTGGTAAGGATATGAAAGGAGATGGGAAGACAGGAGACTCCCATGGTTCCTGGCAGAGGGATGGAACCTGGTGAGTATCCCTCTTTCTGCTCCACAGCCGCCAGTCCTGTGGCAGGGAGTTCATGCAATGCCCATGGTTTCCTAAACTGCTCCAGTAAATAAGGGGCTATATAAACAGACCTTGGCCCAAGGAAGGCGACTCACACATTCACAGCTTCCTGCTTAGGGAATCCACGTGGAAATTAGGCTTCCACTTCTCAGCTTCTGTAGCAGAGCCTTGGGGAATTCTCTGGCCAGCTGCTATGGGGTTAGTGTGGCTCGTGAGGGGAGGAGGTGTCAACCCTGGAAACTGCACAGGCCTCTGCTCCCAGCTCACAGGGCAGTTACAGGCTGGGGTGGGGGTGGGGGTGGGTCTGAAGTAGCAGCTTGCAGAGCCTCCTCCCCTCCTCCTTGCAGAGCCGAGCAGAGAGGTGGGAATTATAGGGGACCTGACCTGTTAAGGACTGAGAGGGAAGCTAATGAACTGAGTCTGATACAGAGTGACTTTGGGGTTCCATGGGGAGACTTGCCTGTTTCATTTCTTCTAGCATACTGTGCAAAGCAGCATCTATGTTTGTCAAAATGAGAACTGATTTGGGGAGAAGGCAGGTGTGGGGGAAGTGAATTTTCTCTTGTTATGAGTTCTAGGCTCCCCGGAGTCCTTTGGCCTGGCTCTGGGAGCCCAGAGGGAACACACTGGGCTTAGACACTCCTGTGTTACACTCACTAGCTTGGGTTGATGCCAGCCGGGCCTGTGATCCAGGGCTAATACACAGAGGGGGTGGGGAGCACACTCAAGTTTTAGTATGAAAACTGCAGGGTCACCTTTGTGGATGGGAAAATAGTTCTAAGGGTTTTTTTTTTACATGTCGTTATGATGATGAGAATTACAATAGCACATCCCATGTGCTTTTTGAAGGGTCCTAGCCAACCAAGTCTAGAAAAAGGCAGGGCTGGGGGTGGTTGGGAAGGGCTGGAGTGAGGAAGCAGGGAGGGAGAGGCGGGGGTTGGAAGGGACATGAAATAGTGCTTAAAACATATTCCTAGACATAATAAAGTATTAAAGTGAAAATATCGTTAAGACAGCTTCCATTATGCACATTCCAAGCCTCATTATGGAATATGCAGAAGTGACTACAGGGCCGAGAGCTAACAATATCATGGACGAATCCCTATTATGTAAGAAAGGCTTTCTAGTCCCTTCTAGTGTCGGTGGTTGGTTTTCAGTAAAGGTCAGCATCGGTGCCACACTGAATAGAGCTAAGAGTAGGTTTCGTTCTTTTGTGGACCACGGGCACTGTTGGGGATTGATCTGAAAATCTGGTCCGTTGCAGGCCTTTGCTCTCAAGGGAGATTAATATTTTAGCTATTCCTTTTTGTTCAGGGCTTCTAAATGTATTTGGAATGAAAAGAAAGGTTAAAGAGGAGCTTTGGGACGGCTAGCTTCAGAGACTAGATCATTTCATGAAGGGAAATCAATTAAAAAAGGTTGACTGTGAACATCTATCCATTTAGCTTAGCCGCTATTGAATTTTCATGATGGGCTTGGACTCTTCGGAGAGAACGAGAGTTAATGGCAATTGTTCCTTCCTCTTCAAAATTTATTATCTGGTTTATTCAATGGAAAACACTCCATCAAACTGGATAGAGGCCTTAGGCCTATTGATACATTTGCCTGTGTGGGGCTGGAATGGAGGGAGGGTTGTCACAGATGTCCGGCCTTTGAAGGAAAATTAAACAAGTATCTCATTACGGAATGCTTCAGTGGTCCCCGGAGGTGGTCACAGACGCAGCGGATTTAATGAGCTGGGAACGCCATCGCTGCCAAAGTTTACCTCGACCCGTCCTTCTGAAGAACTCCTCTATTTAGGGCCACTCAAGCAAAGGAGAAAGACTCCATGCTGCGTCCTCTGCTTTCAACTCTGAGGAAGGGGGATAATGCAGTTTTTGTGCTACACATCCAGAGGAATTATGTGTGCTAATTTGATTAGGGGAGATTTGATTAACTGGAAAATGAGGGCTTTGCTAAGACTTTCACACGCTTAATTTATCCCTTGCAAAAGCAGACGCAACACTATGTCATGAAACTCAGAAGGCATATGGGAACAGTATTCAGTGGTTAGGAGGCCTTTCAGACCCAACAATATCGAGGCTTGCCACGGTTCATATTGGGATAATCATTTTAGAGCATTCGCTCTGCCGCAGAATACAAATTGCATTTGGCACTGCCAGTTAAACGGTTCAAAGGATAATGAGATTAATATAGTAGGAAACTTAGCTGAGCAAAAAGCTTTTTTCCCTTCTCTTTCTTTCTTTCTTTTTTTTTTTTAAACACCATTGCATAACTGGTTTCAAGGGAAACTTGGTTGCTTTTTTTCTTTCCACCAAATGACACAATTCAGTACCTCTTGAGGCTCCTTGCATTCGGTAAACATCTTTTGGCATCTCCTCGAACATTGGGTGGATGGGCAGGGAGTTAGCCTGTTTCCCTTAAAAGGTCGGTGTCGTGGTGGGGAGTACTTGGTTTGGAGCTAGGAGACCTGGAGAAGAAGTGGTAGCTCTGCGTGATATGTTCTGTTTTCTTCGGTGATGCCTCAGAGATAACAAGACAAGTTCTAATCTTATATTTGTGGCCATTTGGAAATGGCTGATACCTGACCATCTAACCTTCCTGAAAGGTTTGCTTCACCTAGATTTATAGATAAGGGTTAAATATTTCTCTCCCCCCCACCCCGTGTGTGTGTGTGTGTGTGTGTGTGTGTGTGTGTTTGTGTGTGTGTGTGTGTGTTTGTGTGTGTGTGTGTGAGAGAGAGAGAGAGAAAGAGAGAGAGAGAGAGAGAGAGAGATTTAGACACAGATGGCCCCAAACTCACTGTGACCTTGAACTTCCTGCCTACGCCTTCCAAGTGCTAGGATTATAGGCAGACACTACCATACCAGGGTGTGGAGGATCGAACTCGTGTTTCCATTCATGCCAGAACAACAGTCTCTCAGTCAAGCCACATCTGCACTATACTTTAAAAACATGGGAGTGGGGAGATGGCTCAGTGGTCAAGGAGTGCTTGCTGCACAGGCCTGAGGGCCTGGTCCACATCCCCATCACCTGTACTGCCAGTGCTATGGAGCTTGGACACAGAAGGATCACCAAGGCCTGCTGGGAGTAGGCTTGCTCCAGTTCTCACGAGCCTCCACAGCTCAAGGGAATAAAACAGGTGACAGAGCAAAACTCAAGATGGCCACTTGTAGATTTCATACCTATGCACAGCAGTGTACAGCCTTATACACGTACGTGTGTACCAAGCACACATACTACACAAACACTCTCCTTCTCGAGCACACACACATAAATAATTGATTAATCAGCGAGTCATCAAGATGACTTTGATCCTTAGAACCCACAGGGTGGAATGAAAGAACCAATTCTCAAGTTGTCCTTTGACCTCCACCACACAGGTATATCCTCTCTCCTCTCTCCTCCCCTCCCGTCCCCACCCCTCCTCTTGCCTCTTCTTTTCTTTTCTCTTCTCTTCTCTTGCACACACACACACATTTTGAAACTATTCAAAATAATTTAATTTTTCAATGTTGAAAGGAAGCATCCAATACCAATCTCTACTAACATCTCAAAAAGACTTTTGCTTTTTTTCCCCCTTAGTACAGTACTTGAGGACACCCAGATTGTCAGGATTCTTTGACTGGAGTCCATTGCAGTTCCTACTCTGGGCCTTTCTCTAAACACTCATTGGTCTGAACAACAGCAAATCCACTTTAAACCTTCTCCACTGGGCCAAACTTACCCACAGCCAACTTGGCCTCCTCTCTGGCTGTTGGTCTACACAGTACAAGCAACTTCTGAACTCCTCTTTTGCTCTCGACCCCAGAACTTGGAGCTTTGCCATGGAAATCAGTCAGTGAAGAACACAGACATGGCATGCGAGCCTTTACATCCATGGTGGGCTGGGGAGTCTCCTGCCATCCCCATTAGGTCCCTGAAGCCCAGCAAACCATGAAAGGAACCCTGACTGGGGCAGACCACTGGCCTGGTCTGGACAGAGCTTCTTTGTTTCAGCTAGACCTCAAGATTTAAATCTCAATTCTGTTCTTAGATTCCTTCGAGCCCCCTTTCCCCCACCATCTCCACCCACAGCCCCGTGTTGAGCTTCTCCTGCCTGCCTGTCTTCAAGTCAGAACAAGGTTCTCCTCCTCTTGCCTGCTGGCTTTTCACCACAGTGGTAGATACATTGAGTCGAGCCACACTTTTCTTTGGGAAAGAGGCCCCTGGCTCTTTAAGCAGAGTTGCTAGGTAATCGTTCCACTCGATTGCATAACCAGAAAGGGATGTGTCAGTCCCGGGCCCCTGCAGACAGAGGAGGGCTTCATTAAAACGCTCTCCTAGACCTAGACAGATGAGCGGTCTCCAGTCGGAGTTCTTTTCCATCTTCCCCATCTGTTCACTGCAGTTTTAATTAAATCTACTGAGATTATTTTTGGCCTTCTCCAAGAACAGAAAGCTAGCCTTGTGCCAGTGTCCACTAGCTTCTCTGCTTTAGTGCCAGCCGCTAATGAGCAGGCACATGGGGTAACCCTGCCTGCATGTTGCCCCCCCTCCTCCTGCCAGCCATCATGAGTTGCTAATAGGGTAGGCACCGTGAGTGCCAGGTCTAGGCCTCTCCACCTTCCCCACCTCAGCCCCACCTTGGTACGAAGAAGGCCAATTAATGAGTGATTCCACCAGTGGTTAACTGGCTAATAGAAGTGACAGGTTTCAAATAACCTTCAAGTATGCAGCCCAGTTGCTTGTCTGTCTGATCAGGGCCCTTCTTGCTGGCACCTGACGCTTTCAGTACCATAATGGCATTCACACACATTCTTTTTGAATGCTGTCACCTAGCAAGACCTTTCTTCTCTTCCTTTGCTGGGAGGATGCCTGGCAAAGCTATTAAGTCTGTGATGGAGATGACAGCTGACTGCGGGCCTGTCAGTCCCACTTTGGAAGTCAGCACATCCTTATACCCATTAGGAGCACATCATGGGAACCTCAGAAATACCTCACTGTAGTGTACCGTGAGTTTATCCCTCCACCTGCAAGTGCACCACCCAGCCAGCCTTGCAGAGAAGTCGGCTGCACCCCACATTAGGCTCAGAGTTGTTCACGGTGGGTGCATACCTTTTATTTGTATGTGTGTATGCACATATGTACTTTGGACACCCCGGCTGTCGTTTCTTAAGGGCTATCCACCTAACTGCCTTGCTCTTTGAGAAGGGCTTACTCACTGGTTTGGAAATCACCAATTAGTCTAGACTGGCTGTTCAGTGAGCTCCAGGGATCTAGCTGAGTCCACCTCCCCAGCACTGGGATTTCAAGTATATAATAGCATACCTAGCTTTATCATTGCTTATTATTTCAGTGTGTGTGTGTGTGTGTGTGTGTGTGTGTGTGTGTGTGTGTGTGTGTGTGTGTGATGTCTGGAGGTCATTAGGCTTGTGCAAGAAGCACTTTTACCAACCAAACTGGCTCTGAGCCAGTGCTCAGCATTTTTTGGAAATGCATTGTGGGTATTGAGCATAGGTCTTCATGTCTTCAAGGCAAGCACTTTACAAACTGAGCCATCTCTCCAGCTCCTAATATTTTATTTTCCAAATTTCAAACTAGGGACTAGTGATTCCTTTAAAGGAAACACAGACATTCCCAGTTACTGGCCAAGTCCGTGGCTGGTCTCTATTCAGAAGACTCTGGCTCATTGAGTTTCTCAGCTAAGTACGTAGTGTTTTGAAATCCAGATTCCTAACTGTGCTCTCAGGTTTCCAAGGGAGAGCCTAAGCCCGTATTCATTTCTTTGTCCTTTTGTATCATTTTCTTTTCTTTGTGGTATGTGTGTGTGTTGGTGTGATACGTATGTAAGTGTGGGTACATCCACACAGCTGTACGGATAAGGAGGTCAGAGGACACTTTCAGGTGTCAGTTCTTTCGTTCTCCCTTGTTATGACAGGGTCACTTTATTCTGTCACTGCAGTGCCTGCTCCAGACTGGATGACCTTGGAGCTTTGCAGCAACTCACCTGTCCTCTTCCTCTCTTCCTGACACAGCAGTGCTGGGAACACAGATGTGCACAGCCATGCCCAGCTTTTTACACCAACTAGTAATAATACCCGCTGGGCCATTCCCACAGCACCAAGTGTGTCTGTTTCTTGGGACGATTTGAGACCAGATCAAACAAAACCAAATAAATTTGGTGGGGCTTGGCAGCATAGGAAGCAGAGGTAGCCACAGTAATGCTGTGTTTGGCAAACAGATCTGACCCAAGAACATGTACTAATATTTCACAGGCCTTTTGGGCAGTTTGTGGAATGTTATACTTGATCCCTGAGTGTGCCCAACCAGCAGAGGATTAGAGAGTGACCTTCCCTGGATTCTGCTGTTGAATGGCCCTGTGTTCTCTGCAGGAACCCACTAACCAAGTTCAGAAGGAAAAAAAGTCACTGCAGTCTTCCGAATGAATAAAGAGAAAAATAGTGCAATGTGTGTTGTTTTTCTCTCGGATGGTATATCCTGGTTGTCGGTCAGGGATAATTTGAGCAGGTGGTTTTCCATAATCTTTTCTCCCCTGTGAACGGTGCAGTCTGTTGGGTGCCTGAGATGGTTCCTATTGACTGTCAACTCCACAGGAGGTAGAGTCACCTAGGAGACAAGCCCCTGGGCATGCCTGTGAGGGACTTCCTGGGCTGGGTAATTGCCGTAGAGAGATCCATCCAGAAATTGTACATCACCAGTGGAGTAGGATCCTAGACTGAATAAAAGGGAGAACATGAGTCATGTCTTCCTGACAGTAGATGCAATGTGACCAAATGCCTCATGCCCCTCCCCACCCTGGCTTTGCCACAATGGTAATAGGACAGACCCCACCTTCCTGACATTGCTTTTGTCTTGTATGTTGTCATAGTGATGAGAAAAGTAGCCAATGTGGTGCCTCAACTTTTGTAACTCTCCTTATAAAATAAGTCGTCAAACACCCATAGAGCACTCTCATGCCCTTTCCCATGATGCATTTCTACCATATTTCTTTTTGTCTCTCTTCTACACAGATACTTATTACTAGAGATAAGCCCAAACTCCCATGAATGCTAAGCACACTCTGTACCATTGAGCTATACCAGAGCCCTTTACCCATGTGTGAGTTAGAGATACTATTGCTGTGATCAACATCATGACCAAAAGCAGCCTGAGGAGGAAAAGGATTTTTTTCTCTCAGTTCCATATAACAACTAATCATCAAAATCAGAAAGGGTAGGATCCTGGAGACAGAAGCTGATGCAGAGGCCATGGAAGATGCTGCATACTGGTTTGCTTCTTATGACTTGGTCAGCCTGCATTCTTATAGAACCTAGGACCACCAGCCCAGGGATGGTACCACTCACAATGGGTGGGGCTCTCCTCCCCTCATCAATCACTAGTTAAGAAAATGCTCTATAGGCTTGCCTACAGCCTGGTCTAATAGAGGTATTTCTTAATTGAAGTTTTGTCCTCTCAAGTCACTTTAGCCCATGTCAAGTTGACCTAAAACTATCCAGCACAACCCCCTAACTATAAAACTCACTGTCTTGCCAAGGCCTGGAACCCCTGCTCCTTCTGCCTTCATCTCCCAGATGCTAGGATTACAGATGTATGCCATCACCCCTGGCTCCTCCATTCCCTTTCAAGCGATTGTAAATCCTTCTTGGTCTAGGATTATAAGTGATACACAATAGCATCTACTGCTAAATTAATAAGTGGAGAAGCTGGGAATGTAACTCAGTTGGTAGGGTGCATTCCAACGTTCATAAAGCCTTGAGTTTCTTCCCCAGCACTGCATAAATGGAATGTGATGGGACGAACCTGCATTCCCTTCACTGAGACCGTAGAAGCTACGGGATCAGAAGTTCAAGGCTATCCTTTGCTGTATAGCAGTTGGGAGGCCAGCCTGGATAACCTGAACCCATGTCACAAAATTAAAAAACACAACAAATTAACAGTAACAACAAAAACCTCACACAGTTGATGTTGGAACTTTAAGCCATGAATCAAGGTTGTTAACCATCCATGTACAACCATGGCTGTGTTACTAAATTTAAGACAGTCTGTGCTTTCAGCTTTGGGGGCTATAAAACATGAGCACTCTTGTTTCTTCTTCCTCCAGCCATTAAAGCCATGGAGGGAGGAAGCTTTCTAAGTCATGATTCGCACTTTTTCCTTCTATGGCAAACTTATAAAATAGTTTTGCTCATATATATGGCTCTCAATAACCCCACTCCCTTGTAGGACTTGGAAACAATTTACATCATGATATCCTAGACGATCAGAACTAAACAAAATCAAACCAAAAAAAGAGAAGACAGCAATTAGGTTTTAGTAGTCAAGCTGTCACTGATCAATTACTCAGATGCCTACATTGATTCTAGGCTGAGAAGGAATACATCTGGATTGATTAATGATGTCTGCTGTGGACTTGGCATGAAAGGAGAATTGAAGCTTCCTAAGTTAGAGAAGGTGGTGCCTATTAAGTGTCCTTATTCAGAGTCCAGGGCTTATTTGAATCCCGTCTTATGGAAGTAATTAGGTTTTATTCTTTCTAATATGAAAATTAACTAAAACTCTGGGATTGTAAGCTACATCTAGACTTACCCTTGGGTTCATTATAAAATTAAAAATCAGATCCCTTTCCCAGTTTCTCATATTGCCAAGAAACAAGGCCTTTCCCCCTCGCAGACCTAATCACTCTGTCTTTGTATTGAGCCATTCTTTCATGATCTCTAATTGCCTGAGACATCCTACCAGTAAGTTCATTCTCCTGAGTACTTATTTGGTAATTTCTCTTGTTCATACCATGGCCAAGCCAGCCAGCGTAAGGCTACCACAGTCTTTTCTAAACACAACACAAAACAAAACTGCTAGATCTGATAGTTCACACCTATGACAACAGCACTTAGAAAGTACAGTCAGAGGGATCTGAAGCCAAAGTCATGCTCAGCAATATAGCAAATTCAGGGTTAGCCTACGCTAAATGAGACTCTTTTGGAAGGAGGGAGGGAGGGAGGGAAGAAGGAAGGGAGGGAAAAAAGGATGGGTATTTAGAAAGGTCAAGTAGTTAGCAACTTTTCAATGTAGCAAATATGAAACCTTAAGAGTGAGGATCTGGACAAATTTTGATTGGTAGTTCTTTCAGGTTTTTAGTTTGTTTGTTTCTTTGGTTGTTTGGTTGGTTTTTTTGTTTTTTGAGACAGGGTCTCTCTGTTTAACCGTGGCTGCCCTGAAACTCACCCTGTAAACCAGTCTGGCCTTCAACTCAAGCAATCAGCCTGCCTCTGCCTTCCAAGTGCTGGGATTACCGACTCTTAAAGGTTGTTTGGTTTGGATGTTGTTTCTCCTTAAGACAGAGGACTTGTTTCCCCAAAATGTTAACTCACTAATAAACTGGGGCTCTTCTGTTTTCTCCTTCCTTGTTTTAATTCCTGAGAAATCTGGTTAGTGATCTAACCAGATTTACCTCTATGAACTGTATTGTATGCATTTCCTTACATGTGTGTGGACAGCTGTCTGGGTTTAGTTCTCTTCCTCTGTTCTGTGGGTGCTGGGCATGCAACTCGGCTCATCGGGTTTGAAAGTAAGTGCTTTTACCCACTGAGCCATCTCAGCAGCCCAGCTTAGCAGTGTTGTTCCACATTTGCTGAGGAAACACCCCTTCCATCTGAAGTGTTGAAATGTGAATCTTAAACCTACCTTGAGTAAGCAGAGGCGGCAGTACGTCCAATTAATAAATCACTGGCTTCTAGTTCTCCTCCCGAGGTCTGTAGGTGGGTTCTTCCTGAACACAGTTGAGCTATTTTATTTGACAGAATCCATTTTGCAGAGCTCTCCATCCAGGCTGAGCAAGTCGATCGCCATTCCTCTAATTTAGTGCCACATTTATCTATCAGGCTCTTGAGAAGAGGTGGTTTGGTTTTCTTTCTTTTTTTTCTTTTTCTTTTTTTTTTTTTTTTTGGTACCCATTTAGTTGAGAGATTGACTGGAGTGGAAACAAGGGGAGAACCTGCCCCAGGCCACCATTCCTTTCCTCTTCACACAAGATTCATAATCAACCCAGGAAGAGGACAGGGATGCCCAGCCACTTGGAAAAGCCAGCTGCTGTGAAGCTGATTAGGTCAGCAGGCCCTGTCTCTCGGCTATCTTCCAGATCAGTGTACGAAGCCCGTGACAACATGTCATCCTAGCAGTGTGGGGACTGTGATGGTTAGCTCTAATTGCCAACTTGATGCAACCTAGAATCAGCCAGGAAGAGAGACTCAATGAGAAATTGTCTACATTGGCTTAGCCTGAAAGCATGTTTGGGAACAAATTGTCTTCATGACGTTAATTGATAGAGGGAGACCCGGTCCACAGCGGTCAGGAGCCTCTGCTAGGTAAGAGGGAGCTGAGCTATATAGGACTGAAGCAATGGATAAGCACATGCAGTCAAGTTGGTGTTTGTGTATTCACCTCTGCCCCTGAGTATGCATGAGATGTGACCAGCTGCTTTAGGCCCCTGGCATGTCTTCCCCACAAGGATGGACTAGAACCTGAAACTATGAACCAACTAAACGCCTTCTCCTGATATTGTATTATCTCAGAGTGTTTATCACTATAACAGAGATGAAAATAGACCGGGGATGCACAATAAAGCGCCTTCAAAAATACTTCGATCCACCTTGGTGAACTCCTTTCTCTAAAAAGTAAAAGTAATGGACCTTAAATGTGTGTGTGTGTGTGTGTGTGTGTGTACCTGAAACTGACCTCAGGTATCTTCCTCACTTTCTATCTTAATTTTCAAGACAGTCTCTCACTGAATCTGTAACTTACATATAGAGGGTAAACCATCTGGCCAGCAAGACCTAGCAAGACCTACTTCCCCAGAGCTGAAATTACAGGAATATGTCACCAATTTCAAATCTTTTATGTGGGTGCTGAGAATTACACTCAGCTCCAAATGCTTTCTCATAAGGCACTTTTCTAAGTGCTAAGTTGTACAGGGTAGTTTTATGTCAACTTGGAGCAAATTAAAGTCGTCTGAGAGGAGGAAAGAACTTCATTTTAAATTTAAAAAAAAAAAAAAGCCTCCATAGGATTGGGTTGTAGGCAAGCCTGTAGGGTATTTTCTTAATTAGTGATCAGTGGAGGAGGGCCCAGCCCATTGTGGGTGGTGCCATCCCTTGGCTGTGCATCCTGGGTTCTATTAGAAAGTCAGCTGAGCAAGCCAGGATGAGCAGGCCAGTACACCGCATCCCTCCATGGCTTCTGCATCAGCTCCTGCCTGCAAGTTCCTGCCTTGTGTGAGTTTCCTGTCCTGACTTCCTTTGGTGATGAAATGGAAGTGTAAGCCAAATAAACCCTTTCCTTCCCAAGTTGCTTTGGTCATGGTGTTTCATCTCCCAGCAACACAAACCCTAAGACACTATCATCTCCCTGTCCCTAGCAATTTCTATCTTTTAGTAGCCAATTGCGTAAAATCAGTTTCCTGACTTCATAGCTGACATTTTGTACTTTTGATAACCCCTGAAGCATAGGATCCTTGGGGCTGAAGGTCAGGCTGGCTTCCTGTTAACTTTCACCTATACCATGCAGAAGCCCATTCTGCCTGGAGATAAAGTAGTTGTGAGTATCCGGCATCCTTTCCATTCCGGCTGGTGTGTCAAAGCTCCTTCTGCATTTCCTGTTAGCTCTTTGGAAAGGAAGGAAGGTTAAAAGGATACAGGAAGGAGGTGAGAAAGCCACCATCCCTTTAGCAGGAAAGGGGACTGCACTTCCTTTTGTTTTTGCTTTTGCATGTGTACATACAAATGTGTCACATTCGCATGTCTGCAGGTGCACATGCACGTGTGTACACCATATTAGTGTGTGTTCACTTATTTGCTTGTTAGTGTGTGTGTTCACCAGCTCCAGAGTGCACATGTGGAGGTCATAGCACAGATTTCAGGAGCCAGTTTCATCATGCTGGTTCTTGGAATTGAACTCACGTCTTCAGGTTGGGCAGCAAAGCACCTTTACCCTCTAACCCATTTTCCCATACCCTCATCTTGTTTTCAGACAAGATCTCTCACTGGACTTATCAGATAGGCTGTCTCAACCTTCCCGGGGCTAGGAACATTAAGTGTTTACCTTGCTCAACTTTTTTGCCTGAGTTCCAGGGATTGAACCCAGGTCTTCATGTTTGTGTGGCAGACATTTTAGGGACTGAGCCATCTTCCTGGTCCTGGCATTTTCTTGAGGGTAGGAATCTTCTGAGGGATGTGGGATCCATATGGAGTCCTCCATTTGGAGGCTCTCAGTCCAGCAAGGCCACAGTGACCCCAGCTTGCATGTATGGCGAACTCAACAGCCTCCTTGTAGAACTGCTTATGTATGTAGAGAAGTCGGGTTATTGTCTAATTGAAAAATCGAGCCCTTCTTGAGAAGAAGAAAGGAACACCGCAAACCTTGAAGGGAGATGGGAAAACAAATGGGTTTTCCAGTGCGCAGGCCTCAGACTGGTTTGTTTGTTGCTTGTTTTTATCTTGTGACTAATAGACCTACTCATGAGCTTCAGGTAAAGGCCAAGAAGCCAAACACCCTCTTGGAAGTATTTCTGTGTATTTGTGAGCTTACATCAAATCTTCGTATCTTCAAGTAGAATGTTTAATAAAACAAAATTGAACTGCATGGGGCTCTTAGAGGAGAAATATATACAAGTCACCTTCGGAAAACTGTTTATTCCTCACCCCTAGGCTCTACATTTCAGCCACACCTACCAAAGACAGATTCTATCCCCCGTCACATAAGCCCGAAGCGCAAGGAGCCCTTTCTAGTGTGTAAGCGGCTTTTTACTGGAGCTGTGACTCATGAAGTGTCTGTCTGGTGTGCACATAGCTCAGCGTTCCATCACCTACTGCATTAACTGGGCGTGGTGGTGCACACCTATAATCCTAAAATTGTAAGAGGCAGGAAAAGCAGGAATTAAGGTCATTTTATCTTCCACTGCAAAGTAGTTCAAGGCCAGCCTGGGTGACAAGGAAACATCCTATTAAAAACAACAAAAAAGCTAACAAAACAGTTGAACTTTGGCCTGTGTCTCTGTATAATAAGATTCTTTTTAACCCCTTTCCCCAAATGAAATCGGAATTTTAGAGACTTTCTGACCCTGCCTACTTTTTTCCTTTTAGCCGGTGATGTTAAATATGTTTTTTTTTCCCCCAAGGTTAGGTAACTGTTGGTGGTAGAGGTGATGGGTTGATTATTTGTTCTTATGAAAGAAATCTGTGGAGTGTGGGGATACACCAGTGTTACTGTGAGCATACCACGGTACTTATATGGTGGTCAAAGGACAGTTTGCAGGAGTTGGTTATCTTCCTAGATCGTGTGGGTCCTGGGGATTGAACACAGGTCACCGGGTTTCTCAGAAAGGATCTTTAAGCACTGAGCTATCTTGCTCCTTCACCAAACTTTTATGAACCTTTGTCATTTGCTCTCCCTAGTCCTGCCATATACTTAGTTTAACAAGCACAAAGCCTCCGCATTCAAACACACATGACTGTGTTGTATGTGTATGCATGTGGGAGTGGAAGTACACTGTTTTCTGGGATTCGTGTATACCTGTGTGTGGGAAGGCATGTGAGTACACATGTACGCATGAGAGGGCTGTAGGAATGTAAGATGCTATGTGCTCGTATGCATGTCCCACCCCTAACCCCTCCTGGGCCTCTGGGACCCTGTCTTCTACAAGCCTGTGACCACACATAGTAACTCTGTGTGCTGGTTCAGGGCTTCTTGCTTTAATGACCCAGCCTTCTGTGCCATGTTGTCCAGAGACAGAGGAAGAATGGAGGATGGAGAGAGGAAAGACAGCAGCAGGCTTCCCCTCTGGGAACATGGGACTCAGCATTTGGATTGGAAAGCTCAGAAACCTTGCTTCTGAAGGCTGCAGTATGTGGGACGAAAGGCCAGTGTGCTTAGTGACTCATGGGAGTGTCTTTCCTAGTCCTTCCCAGCCTCTAGAAAGTCCGTCTGCTTTCTCCTAGACCATTCCATAAGGGCCCAAGATGGTTGCACAGAGAACCTATTTCTGATGAATAAGAATTTCTTTCACCTTTGTTCCTACTACCCTGCCATATTGCTGCCTTTAAAAAAAAGAGAGAGTGTGTGTGTTGTATATATAACCTTGATTATGTTCCCATAAAGCGAGCCTGTAATGACTCCCCCGTGGGCTTAGCTAAAGTATGTCTAGACAAGTTTTGCTGGCTTTCCCTCCTAAACTTTTTTGGGTTAAAAATAGAGTCGTATTTGTTGGACTACAGCGGAGTACTAGCTCTTTAACCTTTTGTCCAGATGCATACTGCCTACTTAAGTTTTATTTAGAGACAGTGTGTTACCTGCACACCAGCCTCCCTGTGACACGTTTCCTCCCCTCTTCCTGCCTGGGCCCTCAGGTCTATGGAAAAGTTTTCCAAGAGGCTTAGATGCAGGGAGGCACTTAATTATTACCCATTTTTTTTTCTCCTTTTAGTTAAATCTTAACAGTAAGATATCCCAGAGATTATATTTTTAGCAGCCACTTTAAAGAGACGAGGGAGATTAATTTAAAATTGATAATCGTGCCTTAGCAAAGGCAGCTTAACAAGCCCCGGGTCTGCCTCATGGAGCAGGCTCCTCTCAGGGGACAGTAGTTCAATTCTCTGTGCTGCCAATTGGAATCAGAAATCACAACTGCTGTGATTAGCAGTGAATGCCCCGGCCTGCCTGCCCCAGGCAGAAGGAGAGGGGCCTGTTTTCTTGTTAGCCAGTAGTTAACCCTTTGGTGGAGCTGTTGGAAGGCAGCAGAAATGTTGCTTGGGTGTGAGGCAAAGTCTGCAACCTTGTATCTTTGCAGAGACTACCCAGGTCATCCTAAGGGCCTTTGGGTTCATGGTCCAACAACACTCCCAGGGGCTAAGATCACAGGTTATGGATTAGCGCCTCCCTCCGGTTATCGCCATCGTTGGAACACGTATCCATACTGTCCTAGAAGCTTCCAGGGTTGGATGAGCAGCTTTCAGGCTGGAGAGCCTTCCTTTGTGGAAGACTAGCAGTGGAGCTTGCTGCCCCCTCCCCACAACACACACACACACACACACACACACACACACACACACACACACACACACACACACGTCCAGCTTGCTGCTTTTAAAATAGCCCCTGGCTAGCAAATGAACCATCATGAACGGTGGCGGTGTGGAGCTGGAGTTAGCACTGTTATTGAGCTGCAGGGTACCAGAAACAAAAAGGGAAAAAAAAAGAAAAGAAAATTATTTTCCCTGAGGGCCAAACAAAATTAATTTTAAAAATTAATGTAAATCACTAATGCTGCAGGAGCCTTCGTTAAATTATGGGGACTTGATACCTACAGTGCTGTATTTTCACCATTGAATTTGTTATCTGAGAGGCGCTCATTGTTTGTTTCAGTGTGAAAAGCTGTTTTCCTCCAGATAAGCTCCTTCATTAGTAGCCTGGATCCCTGCCACCTCCCTGTGTCTTCCCACCGAAGCAATGCCCCGTAGCAGCGACGCAGACAGCCATCCCATGTTTAATATCAGAAATGTAAATCAAAAGCATCCAGTCTGGTTTCAGATGGCTTCAGTTTTTCCCATGGTGAAATCTGGGGAAAGGGGAGGAAAAAGAAAAAAAAAATTCTTCCCTGAGCCGTTCTGACACCACTGCTTTGGCAGACAGGCCCTGAATGCAGGCTGATAATTATTAAACAAACTATCTTGTTTCCCACTGAGGTCTCTGGGATCGCTGTGTCATTAGGCTGGATTTATTTCTAGGGTTTCATTCACGCCGTGACAGCTTGGGATTTATTAAGTTCTGTGTTTTAATCTCAGGTGGAAAAGAAACTGGTCAGATGCAGTTTGGAGGGAGAGCCTAGTAGAAAGGGTGTGTGTATCTTTGTGTGTGTGTATGCTTGTTCCTGCTCATATATCTGTGTGCTCTTATATATGTGTCTTCTCTAGATGTTCTATACCTCTTTTTATTCTTGGAGGGGTCTCTCGCTGGAATGTGCCCTCTTGGCTAGGCTGGCTGACTAGCAAGTCCCAGGGATCCTTCCATCTCTACCTACTCGACACTTGGGTTACCCGTGCACTGTACCCCACCAGGTATTTTTTAAAAACTGGTTCCTGGGATGCAACTTGGGCCCTCACACCTGCATGGTAAGTACCTCACCAGCTGAGCCATCTCTGCAGCCCATGCGGCTATATGCACTAACACCTATATACAGCTCGAGAGAAGCAGGTCATCTTGGTTGGTATGCTGAGAACAGCCAAGACACACCAACTTGGGAAGTGGCAGAGACAGGGTGAGTGCAGGACTGGGGCTTTCACAGCAGTGACAGGAAGTTTTGCCCTGCTGTCATCCGAGACCTTCCTTAGAAGTGTTACACAGTGCCAGCCCATCCTAACCCAACTCATCCACAAGTTACAAGCTCAAGGTGCTTCATTTTTCCTTCTGAAGGGAGAAAGCAGAATGCCAACTTTTCTGACACCCCTCAGATTTCTTTTGACCCATGTAGCAAGCTTCTAATTGAGCACTTTCAAGTGGGCGAGATAGTATCAGGAAGTGGTTGGAAGCTGTAAGTAGCAATAAACTAGTTTCCATAGAAATAGCTAAGATGCCCTGTGAAAAACACGGTAAGTCACAGTTGAGTCTTCACTCCGAGGTAAAACAGGCTGGTCTCCGACACAGAAAGCATGCTCTGATCCTGTAGGGGGGTGCACCGGTTGCCATGGGATGCTGTCCAGCTCTGAGCTATTTACACCTGCACGTGGCAACATCATGCAGAGGGATGGTTAGAGCGGCAGACTCGCTCCCCTCCCTGAGCCCTCATCTCACTAATGACAGCTTGGGTCCATGTAATGACTCTCCGCACTGAGAGAAACACAAATGAGCTAACTCATTTGGAGACGCCCCTTGGCACCTGTGATGACCGGCGCTCCTCATTGGTCATAGTAATCAGATGCAGTCCAGCAGAAGGTGGTCTCCTGAGCTAGCTGGTTTGTTACTGCCAACTTTACACACCTAGAAAGAGGGAGTCCTAACTGAAGAATTGTCTTGATCAAGCGTGTGTAGGGTCAGGGAGATTGGCCGACTGCTCATTGATTGTGCCCTGGCACCATTCCTGGGTAAGTGGTCCTGGGATGTGTAAGAAAGCTAGCTGAGCAAAGACCAGAGAACAAGCTAGTGAACAGCGTCCTCCATAATTTTTGCTTGTGGTTCCTGCCCTGACTTCCCTCAGTGATGGGCTGTGACCTGGAAGTGTAAACTAAGTTACTTTCGATCAGAGTGTTCTATCCAGAATCAGAAAAGCAGACTAGAACATCTCCCATCATGGATGATGTTATCTCAGACATCGCCAGTACCTGCCTGCTATGGTTGTTAATAATACCTAACATGACCTCCAAATGCTTAAATTCTGTGTGTGCTGGTTACCTCTCTACCAGCCACGATCTTCCCAGTCTGATCAAGGCCTTGCGGATGTCGTAAATTCGTGGATGCATAGCATCAGAATCTCTCGACTGAAAGCTGTGGAGAGGTACAGACTGAACAATGGCAGAACATGGCACTTGAGACAAGATCAGCACATTCATGATAGTGTGGCCCTGATATGAGATAAAGCCTCCAAATATATAGAACTAGAATGAAGAGGTGGCTTAGGAAGTAGAAATGGACTTAGTATATACAAACCGTAGGCCCCATTCTTAGCACTGTGTAAGAGATGAGGGCACACATCTTTCATTCCAGAACTTGGGAGACAGAGGCAGGCAGATTAGGAGCTGAAGGTCACCAGCCTAAGCTATATTAGACCATCAGTCTTAGGGTTTTATTGCTGTGAAAAGACACTGTGACCAAGGCAACTCCTACAAAGGACAACATTTATTTGGGGCTGGCTTTATAGTTTCAGAGGTTCAGTCCATTATCATCATGGTGAGAAACATGGCAGCATCCAGACGGACAGGATGCTGGAGAAGGAGCTAAGAGTTCTACATTTTGATCCACAGGAAACAGGAAGGGGACTGTGCGCCAAACTGAGCGTAGCTTGAGCATATGTAATGTCCAAGCTCACTTCCACAGTGACACACTTCTGCCAACAAGGCCACATTTCCTAATAGTGCCACTTGTGTGAATCTGTGGGGGCCATTCCTATTCAAACCACCATATCATGCCTCAAAAACCAAACATACATAAATATAACCATATAGTGATTCTATGTGTGTATGTACATATATATATATATATATATATTCATCACAAAACTGTAAACACTATACTATGTGTGTCACATAACACACACAACACTGGTCTTTATTCTATTAGGTAGTCTAGATAGCTAAAATACATTTCCTTGACTAGATATACTTTTTTACCTTTGTAATTGCTGTGTTAAAAAAAACAAAACCCTGTGCAAGGCAACTTCATGATGGGAGTATAATTTATTTTAGCCACTATTTAACTTAGTTTATTGTGGTGGGGAAGGCATGGCAGCAGGGGCGTGAGGCAACTGGTCACGTATATATCTGCAGTGAGGAATCAGAGAATAATGAATGGTCTTCATCCCACTTTCTTCTCTTCTTACTCAGCTCAAGCCCCAGCTCCAAGGATGGTGCTGCTCACTGTTAGGCCTCGCCACTGTTAGGACTTTCCAACTGGAAAGTAAGTCCCTCGCAGACAAGTCCAGAGCTGTGTCTCCTAGGTGATTCCAGGCTGACAATCAATGCTAACCAAAGCAGATGTTCACATTCCTGGGTTTCCTTATCTGTATTCTTTTATTATCTTCCACTAAATTTTATAGTCTAGAAATATTTTTTTAATTTAAAAAGAACCAGACAAGCATCCAACATAATTACGATTCAGATTCAGCTAACGTAAAATAATTTCTTTGATATACAGAGAGGGGACGGAGAGAGGGAGTGTGTGTGTGTGTGCGCACTCACTCATGCATGTGTGTTTAGGGAAGGGATGACTATGGGTAGGGTCAAACACCTCAGAGATTGCTACTAGAATGGTTAGGATGCATGGAGCACTATATTTGAAGAAACAGTTGGACAGGATCTCCCAAAGAGGTTGCCTGGTACCTATATAGACACTGGTATTTCTAACCGTTACCCAAGCTAAAGGTTGCCTTCTAAAGGATGTCCCAGAAAGACAGCCTACCTGCCTGTTGGTGCACTAGATAACCCTGTCTGTACAGACTGCCATTCAGGTTATCTGCAGATGGCAGGCAGACATGGACATGTAATTACCACCCTTGAGATCAGCCCTTGCCCACATCTTTCATGACTCCTTTTTCCTTCTCTCCACTATAGTAGCCATATTTAGATCCCTCTCTCTTTCACCTGCAGTGAACAGGACACACACACACACACACACACACATATACATGCACACAGTTTAATCAGTAAAGTGCTTGCTTTGAAAGCATGTAAACCTGACCTTGACCCCAAGTGCGCATGTAAGAAAGCCAAGCATGGTGGCATGTGCTTGAATCCCAGTGCTTGGAGCTCTCGGGGTCCTGGGAGCACTCTGGCTAGCCAGCCTCACCTAATAAGCAAGGCCAATACAAAACCCTGTCTCCAAAGTCTGGTGACTGGCAGCTGAGAGATTCCCCTAGCCTTCACATTCAGACACAGGAGTGACACATATATACATGTGTATCTGCGCACGCACACACGCACACCCCAGGTGTAGGGAAGCCTGAAGTGACAGGACAGACAGCTTTTCACCATTCCCTGTAGAATGATCCATTAAACCAAAGAAGCCCTGAACTTGAAATCAAAGCAAGTCCTGGAATATGTGAGTCTTGGGCAAGCTTAAGACGTAGTAAAGCTTGTACTTCTTAGTTCACCAGCATTCCTACAAGCACTCAACTGCCAGTCTTCCTGATGTCAGCACAGTCAGCCTCCAGCCTGCTGGAGGACTTAAGGCGGGAAAGGCCCACACCATCCCCCACTTACTACTGCATTTATACAGTCCAGATGTATATTTAGATGTTCTGCGAGATTTATTTGGTTTGTTAGTTATGCATGTGCATGTGTAATAAGTATGTGCATGTGAGTACAAGTGGCTGCAGAGGCCAAAGCATGGGTGTCAGATCCCTTGGAGTGAGAGGTACGTAAGATTGCGAGCCGCCTGCCATGGGTACTAGAGATCATAGTAGGCTCCTCTATGGGAACAACACACACTCTTAACTTCGGCCATCTCTCTGGGCCCTTTGTGTACACTTTTGGGAAGAAAACATCTAATTTGAGTCATGCCAGCTGGCTCAGGAAAAGGACCAAGAATGGACAAAATGGCACGAGGAAGGGAGCCACATTTCATGAAGGTGGGAGTTGTTCAGAAGTCAATGAGACTGAACATCATGACCTCACAGAGGGGACACAGTATGCCCCTGTGGTGGTTCTTAAGGTTGCTTCTCCTGGGCATTTGTTCCTTAGCACAAAGTGTTTACATCATCTTGGAGCATATGGCATGTTGGTCTGCCTACCAGGTAGCCAGTGACTGCAATAAGACTTAGTGACAATAATAGGCAAACTTTATTGGTCATATGCTGTCCACCAGGCACTTTGGAGCTGTATCTCATCTTCCTACCTTTCCTATTCCCAGATCTCCCTGTGAGGGTTAGAATGTGTATGTTAGAATGCACCTTATGAAATCACCATTATCATCAGTTAAAAGGAGTCCAGTGGGAGCTGAGGTGCACCTCAGTCTGTAGACTGTTTGCTTCATTTGCATGAACCCCTAGCTTGGTTCCATACCCAGCTCTGCATAAACAGATGTGGTGGTGCACACCTGTAATCCCTGCACTTGGGAGGTAGTGGCCAGAGGGTCGGGAGTATGAAAATCATCTATTGCTCTATAAAGAGTTCAAGTCAAGCCTGGGCTACGTGATACCTCATCTTAAAACAAAACCAAGATGAACGAACAAACAGAAAAATCCTACATAATCTTTAAAAAAACAAAACATTCATTTCTTTCTTGGTGAGCTCAACAGCAGACTTGTGGGAACTGGAGAAGAGCTATGGGAGTCAGTTCTCTCCTTTTACACATCTGGTTCCTAGCAGTCAAACTCAGCACCTTTACCATCAGTATGTTACATCATTCAAATGTCAGTAACTTCCTGTGATTCCCATCAAAATCCTTACATTTAAAAGCAAATAACAACAACCCCATTCGGTTCAATCAGTAGTAGCCTTACTGACATGGCTCTGTAAGTAGAGATACTTTTGCACAGGGAACCCACTTGTAAATGGCAGGGTTAGAATTTGAACCAGGCCTCTCCTACCATTGAAGCCTTCTATGAGATCATGAGTTGTAGATACCTTTCCTGCTGGAAACAACCAACAGGGTCACTTCCTCTGGTGTCTTACTAATTGCCATAGGGTGCTGCCTCATCCCAGGATGGAATATGGTAACATAGTCCATGGCACTGGTGTTCAGATCCATTCTTCCATGCCCTCGGCCAAGCCTGAGATCAAAGGTAACCGAGCAAATGGGTCAGATGTTCCCTGAGGAACTTGAAAGGAGTGCTGTGTGGTGGTCAGACCACAGCTCTGGAAGGTGGGGTAGGGGGGCTGCAAATCTTCCTGTAGGATTTCTGCTCCTCTCCCCTGCAAAGAAAGAAATCCATGTGAAGCCAGCAGAGGCATTCACAGCAGGGCCTGGCCCATTAAATGAAAGACTTCCATGCTGAGCCAATCAAGTAAGGGCTGGACAGAAATCAGACTGTTTCCTGCCCTGGAAAGCCAGGCCTTGAATCCATAATCCATCTTTGAAATCAAGTGTGCAGTCCTGGGTTTTAGCACAACGGGGCCCCCGGCAGGACAGGACAGGGTGAGGAACAACTTCAGAGTCAGGCTAGGGGAAAGAAATGGGAGGCTGTGATGGCTTCTTAGACTGTGTGCCTCCAGCACAGAGAACCCAGCAGGAACGATATCTGACAACTCATGATCTTGTGGAAGGCTTCAGAACAATGGCAGGAGAGGCTTGCTTCCCCCGGGAGCAAAGAACACACTTCCCTTCTTACCTTTCAACAGGACTGAATAAAGTTTAGGACTTTTTTTTTTTTAAATGGGACTTGTAGCCATTTTTAAACTTTCATTTTTCATAATGTCACAGATAATCTTTTTATCTATTATCCACTGGCTCTTTTCAGAGATGCATTTGCATCAAATGGTACTGAGCGGATCATGCTGGCCTCTCCTGGGGAAAGCAGCTTGAAAGCGAAAGGTTACCCTCTCCCTCAGCTTGCACTGCTTTGTTCTTGATTCTCACACCATTTTTTTTTAACATCTGAATTCGGTATTCTGGAGTTTTCTTTAGAAACCCTTCCATTCCAACATCTAAGCGGATTCAGACTCCAAATCTATGTATCAGGGGTTACAAAGCTCGCATTTGCTGAAAGGAGAACTTGCACTTTGAAACATCTGATGGGTGTCCTGTATCCTCCCAGAATCCCTCCAGGGCTTCCCAGCAGTGAGAGAAAGGTGACAGAGAGGTGGTCACATACACAGTGGTAGCCTTTCCCTGGCTCTGGTTCCCTGTGACAGCAGCACAGCTGCCTTTCAAGTGTGCAGGGACATGAGCAATGGAAGCCGTTTGTTCCCTTTGGAAGCAAGGAGAATTGGCTTAGAGATCAGATCAGATTTCCTCTCTCTACTCCTACCATGTTGTATACCCATGGGTCCCCCGTGGGGATAGAAGCTAGGCTGCTTGACCCAAACCAAGGAGCTGCCTGGGAAACAGGGAAAATAAATAAAAACTTCTAAGATGGAGAGTGTGGCTCAGCAGTAGAGCGCCTACCTATGTGGTAGAGCACCTACCTATAATCCCCCAGTAAGGGGCTGGGAGTGTGGTTCAGTGGTAGAGCCCCTGCCTAGAATCCCCCATTGAGGGGCTGGGGGCGTGGCTCAGTGGTAGAGCCCCTGCCTAGAATCCTCCAGTGAGGCGCTGGGGGTGTGGCTCAGTGGTAGAGCACTTGGCCTAGCATGCCTGAGCTCCTGGGTTCTATTCCCAACACTACACAAAAGGAAGAGAAGTATTGCCACCCAAAACTCTATGGGGGAAGGGGAGGAGAGGGGAGAAGAGCTACACCAGGTATCAAGAGGGCATCTGAAACTTTCTTTTCAGATTCTGTTGTTTCTCAGCTCATCTGTCATCCAGATCTCTAGATTCCCCAGGAAGACGTAGGGCTGTTCTCAGGTGTACCCGACAAAATACCTTATAAAAACTTATAAAAACTCTCCCTCTTCATTTTTTTTCCTCTGTGGCTGCCCCAACAACACATTACTTCACATTTCCTCACACGGGGCTTAGAAACATTTCTTTCTTTCTGCAATGGCATCTGCGCAGTCTGCAGGGGCAATGCCCAAGAAACGCTGAACCATGTGGATGAATTTGGCCTTAAACAGCTGCCCTTGGGTTAATGAAGCTCTTCTGGAACAATGGGCAGGGTTTTCCTTTCGAATTTGCCTGTGGGTCCGTGTGAACATGCTCCTAAAATGAGGAACACGTGGACCATAGCAATGCTAACAGCACATAGCTAGCTAGCCAATGAAGGCCTAGGGCGTTCCATGACTGCCCGAGAGTACTATAAGGAGACCTACAACCACATGTTACAGTAAGAGGTGGGGTGGGGTATGTCTCATTTACTAGGCCACAAACCAGAATTGGAAAGGGCAGAGTAAATAGGCAGGTAATCAGGAATGGGGGCCAATTAGCTCCAGGAATTATATCTTCCAGGCCGTGGCTAGGACCCTGCCAGTAAAATGCTCTTCTAGCACGAGTTAAAGTCCTGGGATCCATCCCAGCACCACATAAACTAGGCATGGTGACATATGCCTATCACCTTAGGATGTGGAAGCAAGAGAGTTTTGGTATTACCTTCAGCTACATGTAGAGCAGCCAATTTGGGATCTATGAGACCCTGCAAGGAAGGGGGAAAAAAGTCTTTGGGCTCTTTATCATTATTATGTATCTTTTGCCGCCCTAAAGATCTTAAGAATTTCTTCTTTTAAATTATTAATTAAATAATTGATTTGTTTGTTTATTGTTTGTGGATGTCTTGCCTGCAGATATGAGCATGTAGCTGTACCCTCACAGCTCACAGGCCAGGGGAGGGGAAGGTGCTGAATCCCCTGCAACTGGTGTTAAATGTGATTTTAAATCACCATATGGGTGCTAAGAACCAAATCCCAGTCCTCAGCCAGAGCAACTGTGAGCCATCACTACAGTCCCCGACAACTCCTTTGGGGCTAGTTTAGATGGGTATAGTAATGCAGGCTACCTGGTTTATTTTAAAGAGCAGGGTAGTATCCAGGAAATGTCAAGGCCCTTTTCTTTTTTTCAAGTTTATCTTTCCAGACATTTGAGATGGTCCTCAAAGTTTTATGTTCTTATTACCCACAAGAAGCTTCTGTTAGAACTAGAGGCATGGGTCAGCAGTTAAAAGCATTTATTGCTCTTATCTGAGGACTCAAATTTGTATCCCAGGACCCATATCTTCCAGTTCACAACTGCCTGTAACTCCTTTTCTCTTCCACCTGCGCACACGTTTGCATATGTGTACACACACATATAATTAAAACTTTTTAGAAAATCTTTGAAAAAAAGCCTCAGTTGAGCCATGAAGACATTAAAACCTCCAGTGAGTAAATACATGAACATATTATGTCTTGATATATTTGCATCTCCCAGTGACAAGGCAAATTGAGTTAAGAAAATGTAATAATGTCATTATTATCTTTTTAAAGATCTATTTTATTTATATGAGTCTTCAGACACACCAGAAGAGGGCATCAGATCCCATTACAGATGGTTATGAGCCACCATGTGGTTGCTGGGAATTAAACTCAGGACCTTTGGAAGAGCAGTCAGTGAGTGCTCTTAACCACTGAGCCGTCTCTCCAGCCCAATAGTATTGTTATAACAACCCTACCTGCAGTGTAAAATGAGGTGGCCAAAGACCATTCATCTGAGACTCAAAAACTAGCTCAACCAGTAAAGTGCTTGCCTCTCCGACATGATGCACTGGGCTCCATCTCCAGCACTGCATAAACCTGGCTTGCACTTGGAAGTGTGAGAAGTTCGAGGTCATTCTAAGCTGTATAGAAAACCTTAAGGCTATCCTGAGATATATGATAAGTATAAATATTTATAAAAAGTCTTAGACTCCACTTAAAAAGTAAAACACTAACAGAAAAGCAAGAAAATGGTTCTATTCCTAGCCTGCTTTGGTGTGCGTGACTTTCTTAGTCAGGAAGGGTTCCAGCAGCTGCCCTGGCCCCTCTCTAAATTGTGAGAAGTCTCTCAGGCAAAGCATAAAAGGAAGGCACCCTGAACATGACCTAGTGCCAGTGCTCACAAAGTGCAAGACCAGATACCCATTTTGTTTGGGTTTGTTTCTTTGTATTGGGTGTGGACGTAGATATGGAGGTAAGAGAGAAGTGGCCTTACTCAGTGGTTTCTCCTCTCAGCACATGGGGCTTGAAGGATCACTCAACTTATGAAACTTGGTGGCATGCACCTTTACCTGCTGAGCCATTCCCACTTGCGCTCCCCTTCCCCAACTTCCTTTTTGCTCCTTTTAAAGCTTTGGGATTGTAGACTATGCTGCCTCCCCTTACTTCCACAAAAAAGAAATTTCTGGAAGCCACACCAGCCCCACTCATTGTCTGGAAGTTTTGTTTGTTGACAGTGAGCTCACCCAGTCTTTTTAAAAGATACTTTGTACCTTTGTGCTTGCCTGCTCTCCCCAACCTAGATCAGCCTTCAAGGCCCTTTGCTCCATCCATCGCTGTCATTCTGGTTTGGCTTCTGTGAGGATAGCCCTCTGTACCTCAGTTTGGATGGTACAGCAGCTGACATGGCTCACCAAACCAGACAGCTACCAAGCATGTAGACACAAACATCTAGGTCCCCCCAGATGGTTCAGGGATTGACTCATCTCTAAAGCTGGCCCCAGAGACAATCATCAGTAAACACAGCAACAATTCAAGTCATGCTGGTTATGAATGTAGTACATGCTCACAAGGAAAACTTAGACAATTCAACACATATTCTCAAAATTATATACCAAAGACAAGGCAGAATTTTCAAAGGTCTTCTTCTCTCTTCTTCCATCTGTCCTTCCTCTTTCTTCTGTTTTTCCTCTTCCTCTTTTTCCTTCTCCACTTGTTTTTCTTTCTGTTTTTCATTCTTTGCCTATATCATGTATTCTTGGTTTTGCTTGTGTGCAGACTCATATGTGTGAGTGTACATACACGTGGGTACATGCATGTAGAAATATGTAGAGATCTAAGGAGGTTGGTATCAGAATAATCTTCAGTCCTCCCAACCCCCATTTGCCTTGTTCAACGAGGCAGGGGCTCAGCCAAACCTAGAGACTAGCCTTGGTAGCCACCACTCTCTGGGGAATCCCCTGACTCTGTCTCCCAAAGCTGGAACTGCAGGCAGGCCCCCATGACTAGCTGGCAATCAACTATGTCTAGAGATCCAAACTCTACTCCTCAAGATTGTCTGGCAAGGGCTTTAACCACTGAGTTATCCTACAGGTTCCTTTCTTAGCTTTTTGTCATAAAGCAAAGGTTCAAGAGCCAAGGCAAAGGTGGGTTTAGTATCTAATTCCATAACTTTGGACAAGCTCTCTATCACATTTCTGACTCAATTTTCTCAGCTGTAAGACAGAAATACTAAGAGCACCTACACTGGGCATGATGGTACATGCTTGGAATCCCAGCACTTGGGAGGTAGAGGCAGGAGGACCAGAAATTCAAGGCTTTTCCTCAGCTACACAGCAAGTTCAATGCCAGCCTAGGCTGCATGGTACATCAGTGGAGAGCTTTCCTTTTTTTTTTTTTTTTTTCTTTTTTTTTTTTTAATCATTTACTTATTTAATGTTTGGTCCATGCATGTCAAACAGCCTCTGGTGGAGATCAGAGGACAACTTTCAGGGATTGGTTCACTTCTTCCACCACATTGGTTCTAGAAAATCAAACTCAGGTCATCAGTCTCCGTAGCCTTTACCTGGTGTCTTAGTCAGGGTTTCTGTTCCTGCACAAACATAAGGACCAAGAAGCCAGATGGGGAGGAAGGGGTTTATTCAGCTTACACTGTTCACATTGCTGTTCATCACCAAAGGAAGTCAGGACTGGAACTCAGGCAGGTCAGGATGTTACTTACTGGCTTGCTTCCCATGGCTTGTTCAGCCTGCTTTCTTATAGAACCCAGGTCTACCACTCCAGGGATGGTACCACCCAAAATGGGCTGCCCCCCCCCAACACTAGTTGAAAAAATGCCTTACAGCTGGATCTCATGGAGGCATTTCCTCAACTGAGTCTCCTTTCTCTGTGATAGCTCCAGCTTGTGACAAGTTGACACAAAACCAGCCAGTACACTTGGTGAGCGATCTCCCCCGCCAGGAGGGTTCAGCAAGCCTAGCCTGTTGTCAGTAATGCTTTCTTTTCCTCCCCCAAAACACCAAAATGCTGTTCAGTTGTTACAGGTAGGATTGGACTTCAGATCCAGTGTCACCACCCCAGTGAACGACACAGTATAGCAACTCATCCCCCACCATCTTTGTTAGTGTCCCCACATGACACACCAACCATTTGAATAGCAGGTCCCCAGATAGAGTCTAGTGAGATCTCAGAGAGCCATAACCCTTAGGCAGAAGGCTTCATGTCACCCAGCCGAGCATCCCAGAACATCACGGAACAGAAACCAGCCTGCTGCTCCAGGTGTCGATAACATGACCTGCAGAGCCTGGCCTGGGCAGATCTTGAGTCTGTTCCTACTATGCTAAGATGCCAAGAAGATTCAGTCTAGCCACAGAACCTCCAGAAACTCCTCTGTTCTCAGACTCTTTCAGAGATGTCTCTAGAACAGCTGGGGCTGAGGCTGCGGAGAAGCAGATACTACTTCGTGATGCACAGAAAGTAGCACTTAGAGGTGGGTTTCTTTATCCTGAGCATGCACCAGTGCCTCCTGGGATCCCCCCGAAAACTGATGGCTGGGCCTCACCTCCACAGCTTCTGATTCGGCAGGAGGAAGGTCTGGCCCCGTATTTGTCAAGGCTGGGTTCAAGTTCCTGGGTCCTGCTGATCCAGGGGCCTTGCTTTGAGAAAGTGTCTTGTGCTAGTAGGCATCAGAGTTCACCAGCCTGTCCAGGAAGATGACAAGGTGCCTCTGATGCGGAGCCCTGCCTATTTGTATTCCAAATCAAGGCAACACCAGAGGGCAGGAGCCTCTTGTCTGTGCATTCAAGGTAGAAGAAGACGCCATGAGTCGACTGGGAGATGGGGGTGGATGGGCTCATTAACCTTGATGTAGCTCCAGGCAGTAAGAATCTCCCAAACGGAGTGGATAAAATATAGGAAGTATGACTAGCCACTTTGTCATCACTCTTAGTATCTTTGTCTTAGTTAGCTTTAACTGTCAGCCTGACACAGCCTAGAGTCACCAGGGGAGAAAGGAATGCCCAATCATATTGAACTGTGGGGGGTTGTCTTATTGCTAATTGATGCAGGAGGGTTCTGGTTCCCTGGAGACAGTACCGTTCCTTAGCCAGGTAGTCCTGGGCTGTATAAGAAAGCATCTCCCATGGCTTCTGCTATCATTCCCTGGCTGCGAGTTCCCTGCACAGATAGTGCTGTGTAGAATAACCTTCCTCCACACACACCCTCTGTCAAGGAACACTAAAATGTGGCTGCAGTCCATAATTAGAGGCTTGACTCTGTATGTCCATTCTGATTTGTTGGCTTGGGGAACGGAAGTCACAGGACTATTCCAAGCTTGGTTTCTCAGTATATAGATTCCGGACAAGGCTTTCTGATTTACTGTGGAATAAACACCAGTAATTGAGTGCGTTCGGTGTCCCATACATCTGGGACACCACCGCTGTAAACGCTCTTTCAGGAAGGCAGCACCAAGGGCAGCCGGGGTCCTCTGGAGTTGGTAGAATGTTTGCCTAGCACGCAGGAAGCCCCAGATTCAATCCTCAGCACTGTCTGAACCAGGTGTGAGGGTGCACACTCTGTACTCCCAGCACCCAGGAGGAGCCTGGGCTCAAGGTCATCTTTAGCTACATGCACATTCCAAGATGGCCCAGGGTACAGGACATTCTGCCCACTCAGCCCACCCCCAAAATGAGAAATGTGGGAGAAACAGAAGGGAGGGAAGGAGGATGGAAGGCAGACCTGAGTTAACCTTCCACTCACCTCGAATCTACATTTCTTCAGCTTCTGTCTCCCACTCTGTAATAGGAAATTGGAGTTGAAGCTTTGTCCTCTTCTGAGCTAGGCATGGTAGTACATGCCTAAAGTCCCAGCGTTTTGGAGATGGGGGCAGGGGTGTCAGGATTTCGAGGCTGCATAGTAAGCTAGAGGTCTGCCTAAGCTAGCAGAGACCCTGTTAGTAAACCAGAAAAAAATAAAGGAATTAAGAAAGAAGAGAAGGGAAGAGAGGGGGGAGGAGAAGGGGAGGGAGGGAGGGAGAAAAAGAAAGGGAAAGGAGAGGAGAGGAAAGGAGAGGAAAGGAGAAAAAGCAGGCTTAAAGACTCAGGGAGTTTGATATCTGAAAACCCAAGCAGCCACCCAATCCGGATAGAGGAGCAGTTTGGGGGCTGTTGTGCCTAGAACAGCCTCCCTATCACGTGCGCCAAGCCACCCCCTCCCCGCTGGCTACAGAGCTGCCTATATACCCCGGCCTGGCCCACTGGGATTGCCAACCGGGGAGCAGAAGCTGTGCGCGCCCTGCCTGTGCGCTGCGGCCGCTTCAACCTCCGCTGCAGCCAATCCGCTCGTGCACTGCGGGTGACCTCCCCCGGGTCTCGGGAATAAATTGTCAAGTTTCCCCACCGCGGGTGTCTTTGCTAGCAGACGGCCGGGTTTGCAGGTTTCTGGGCTAATTGGAAAAAGGATCATGAGGAGGCGGGTCGAGGCGCGTCAAGAGCCTGGCTGGTCTGAGGACTAGGGTCATGCCGCTGCTCCGGAACCCCCCGCCGTCCTGGAGTTCTGAGTAGGCTGCTCACCCGCTCGAATCTAGTCGCCGCACACCTATTTGAAAGCCGGTTCCACCGCAGGACTTGTGCAAGCCCAATGCAGAGCTCTGCGTCCTCAGCGCACTGGACCTGCCTAGGAAGCCAGACATAGGAAGGTGAAGCCTGGCTGATCCCTGTAAAGGTACCCCTTCGCTGCCACTTGCAAACCCCTTTTTATTTTGAGTGTTCCAGGACCCAAATGGTTCCCATGGCAAACCCAATATCTACCTTGGATTTCCCGTTCTGAAATGCCTTTCTTGGAGACTTTGAACTTGATCTTTGGAAATTCAAAGACTGTATGAAGTGCTGTTGTTTCTGAGTTCTATTTGCTTTCACGTTGGTTTTGGGATTCTCTTGTCTACCTGGATAATGGTCTGCCTTTGTGGCTGAGTCTTCCCCGCCGTGGATCTTAGGCAGCCCGAGGCATCAGCCTCCGGACTTACAGCCTTTGGATTCCTGAACCTAGGAGTCACTGTTGGCTGCAGAAGAGGACCCAACTCCTAACTAGTAAGGGCTATGTGATTCACCATCACCCCCCCCCCACCCCGAATTGAAATATATGTTGTGGCAGGATTTTCTTTAAGCGGATGTCTGATAGGACTGGCAGTTACTACCCAGGAAAATGAGTAGCAATTAGGAGTCCAGTAATAAATGGAAGTCTATTGTCCTAATTGAGCAGAATTACTGACGGGTAATGGAAACTGAATTCTTCAGTTTAATTAAGAGTTTATATAATTATAGTGCACTTTTTATTTCTAGGGGGAACCATGGGGTAGGAATTAAATAACCAATGTGATGGTTAAGAAACCCATTTAATGGATAAGTAACCAGTAGGTTTAAATAAATTTGGGTACCTAGGTGGAGTAACATAAGCACAGCTGAATTCTCCGTAACAGCTCTGCACGCTGCTGGGACAAGCTAGACTTTTGATTTGCAGTTAATTTGAGCTGCATTTTTAAAAAATCTAAATAAAATTATCAGATAATTTCTGAAATGATCAGGGTTCTTAGGTTCAACGTGAACCAGGATGGGTGTTTGAGAATGAACCTGAAAGAGGGGGAAGGGCAGCTCAGGAGCATGTTCTTCCCTCCTGGAGTTTCTTGAAAACCTGGACCTTGGGCTGTTTGGTCAGAGGCATGGCCAACTCAGGGCGAAATCCAGCTGTCCCGGATTATTCACTCTCTGAAGAGTGTAGGTATTTACTTTGTTTGGGGAGTAATCTGGCAATTAGAGAGCTGTTATTTGCTTCTGGGGTAGTGTATTGTTTCCTTTACTTAGCCTGTCCTAAAGGGTTGGTTTTTGTTTTTTATTTCCTTGTGGGAAGCTATGGAACTGGAGAAAACTGGACAGAGCGGGCTCCCGCTCAAAATGTAATTATGTGATTTGGTTACGGAGATTGTGGGGAGGGTATTATCTTGAGTGTCACTTTGGGGAATCCTGTTAACCCAGCTCATGAGAAGCCTCCCGAGTTTTGGCCATCTTTGTGGTTCAGATATCTCGATGAAGGAGGAGCACTTCCTGTACTGTTCAGACCATCACACACCTCCACTTCTTTTTCCTGCTTCTTCATCAGGAATGGCTTATGGCTTCATGTCACAAGTGGGCTGAGGTATTGAAGGTAAAACTGCCTGTTAGTTGACTAAGACACGGCTAGTGATAGTGGTGAAAGGTGTGTCTTTGGTACTGTGTGGGCTTTAAGGCACTTTGGAGAGTTAAACCCACCTTCCTTGTGGAATGAGGAAGAGCAGCTGTGGGAAGAGCCTTGCGTATGTGTGTCTCGGGGTCAAGAACCTTTCCAGGTGCCTTGCAGCTTTCTAGGTGCAAGTGCACGCAGGTGACCTGAGGTTATAGGTATAAGAGCACCCAGGTGGCCTGGAATTATAGGTAAAAGAGCCACTGGTGACTTGAGCTTATGGGTACAAGGGCACCCAGGTGATCTCAGGTTGTGAGTACAGGGACAGCCAGGTGACCTGAGTTAAGTCTTTAACACGTGTTTTGCTAATCTAATTGAGGTCCTTAGTCTTGAATGACCGCTGCTTCGCCAACAGAGCAAGCTCCTATGTGTCCTGATTTTTAAAGGCTCCTAATCTGGCTTTTCTTTCCTTCCCAAGTTTTTTTTTTTTTTTTTTTTTTTTTTTTTTTTAATTACTATTCATGAAACTCTTACCAGAATTGTGCCCAGACTGTCCCTTTGAGGAGCCATAGTCTCTTGGTATGGGCTGGCTTTCTTAGTGGCCTGTTCTTATTTTGTCTGACTTCTTCACAAGATATATCAGGTGCCCACTCCTTAGATGTTTCAGGAAATACTACAGTAAGTAGATGCTTAAACACAACAGGAAAGGGTATTTGAAATCTATCATCCCCCAAGAAGGACCAGTGGCCAAGTTTAATATGTCTTAAATATTAAAGTTCACCACTTCGTGCTACCCCACCCCCACCCACCCCAAGGGTTCTCAGATCCTTCCCACACTTACTGTTAATTGTTTCAGTATAGGGAGTTGGGAAAGAGTCAAGAATTGCAGTCCACTCTTGAAATTCAGCATGCACTGCAGTGATCTTTCTGACCCTGGAGGTGTTTGACAAACTTTTCTTTGTCTGATAATACCGTTTTTTAAGATAGGGGTCCTCATTCTCATTTCTCTTCCAAACCCAGTATGAGCCAGTGACCTTATGTATGCATTTTCTCTGAAACAAACGTGAATGGGTAGAACAGCTTAAGAGACGGGCGAAGCCGCCCTAGTGAAAGGATAGCTCTTCAGTATTACGTAGGCCTTGAAGCTTACACTGAAGTCTGGAAGCTTACTCATAAACCCACAATCTTAAGGAACGAAATAAAGCAGGTGTGTAGAATGCTCTCCGTAAATGCATGCCTCCAGGAGTGAGCCCTCCCGGCCATTTTGAAGATCGCTAGATACAAACCACACCTGGTAAGTTTGGGACAGATTAGGTCCAAATTAGATTTCCAAACTCAGAGCCAACGTGGAAACAGGACACAGGTCGGCCAGCGGCCAGTGCACTGTGTAGAGGCAGGAGAGATGTTTTCAGTGGACCAGAAAGCATGCGCTGCTCTGGCTCACTGAGGAAGAAAGCAGGCACCTCTCGCTTGGACTAGAGTTCAGTTCTCAGCACTCCCGACAACCTGTAACTCCAGGAGGATCCAGGGACACTTGTACTCACGCTCACGCACCTGTGATTAAAATTAAAAGCAGATCTTAAAGAGAAAAGAGTGCACTGCGTAGGTGCAGAGGTTCCTGCAAAGATGCATGCATGCAGCACCCAGGCTCTGCTCTCTCTCTACCTTCCTTCCCATTCCATCTATGGAGAGGCCAGTATGCTTCCATAACCACTTACCCAACAGCTGCGTGGTGCAGATTGCAAGCCTCTGCCCGGAGTGGTATGTCTTCTCCCTGAAGCCGTACAGCAGGACATAAAGAAACCCAAAGCTGCCTCTCTTGGCTCCTGTCCAAGGTGATTAGCTACTGGGAGTACCTGCACTTCTTACAACAGACACGATCAACCCAGTTCCATGTCCTGGATCTCAAGGACAGGACCACATGGGTTCCTTTGTGTGACCTATTAAATTTGACACTTCTGCCTTTATTCCTTATTTCCCATTATAGAATCAGAGGTGTCATTGAAGGTCATCTAGGCGCTCAATTCTCAAGATGTGGACCAAAGTATGTTTGGCAGCTGAATCTCACATCTACTCTAACTATAGAATCAGGATCTTTATTTTATTTTGTAATTATTACTTTCTTCTCTCTTCTCTTCTCCTCCTCTTCTTCTCCCCCCCCCTCTCTCTTTCTCTCTCTCTCTCTCTGTGTGTATGTGTGTGTGCAGACACAAAGGAACATGCATATACAGGCATCTGGTACCCAAGGCTGAATCATCCTCTGTTGTTCTACCTTTTTCATCAAGGCAGGATCAATCAATCCCAGAGTTCACCAATAAGGTAGACAGCCTCGCTCTCAAAATCCCTTGTCCCACACACCCATCCAGTATTTTGCTTTACAAAGATCCTGGGCCTCCAAACTCTGACCCTCACACTTAAGTGGCAAGTACTTTAACCACTGAGCCATATCTCTGAGCCCCCCACCACCACCTTGTTTATTTAACACAGGGTCTCTCACTAGGGTTTGATGCTAATTCCAATAGGCTGAGTAACCAATGAGCTTCCAGGATGCATTTGTTTCAGCCTCCCCAGCACTGGGATTGTGAACTTGAACCCTCCATGCCCAGATTTAAGTGAGGGCTTGAGATCAAACTTGGGTTCATGTTCATTCAGCAGTGACTTTATCCTCTGAGCCCAGAATCTGCATTTTACCAGGCTCCCCTGATGGATTGGGTGTCTTGGACACATTGGATTCTCCCACAGTGTTCACTGTTTTATAGTGGTCTAGCAAGTAGAATATCTGTTTAAAGAAAAATCTTAAGGAGTCCAAGCCTGTGAGGAATGAAGGAACAGGAGGAGGTAGGACTGGAGGCCCAGTGAGACAGTGATCACATGAAGACTGTCAGAGCCAGACTGGTTTTTACATGTTCCCTGTGCTGGAGAGAGGAACCCAGGCCTACTCATTCCTCCATTAGCTCTGCTAGCAGCTAGGTAGAAAGCCTTCCATGACAGGATTGTGTGTAGCATGTGAAAGCCCACCATGGGTACTGACCCCATCTATATAGCAAGTAGATCTCAAAAATGTGAGTAGAGAGAGACAGGAAGCAGCCGGGGACATTTTGCTCCCAAGGCCCAGCCCCTAGTAACCTACTTGTCTAACTAGTCCAGCCTCCTAAAGGTTTCCACAGCCTCACTACCAGCTGTTGGACCAATCATTCCACACATGAGCCTGTGGGGGAGCGATTCATATCCAAACCATGGCAGCTCTGTGTGAGTGGGTCAGTTTAGACAGGTTGCTATTCTCCATGGGAGAGCACTGGAAGAGCCTGAGTCATTCTGCACTGCAGGTGGGAAAAGGTTTGCAGACATCCCTGCACAGTCTTCCGAGGCAGCAGGTTCACTGCTGAGGCTTCTCCCAGTTCCCAGGGCAAATGCCTAGCTCATAATACCTAAGATACCAAACAAGTTCTCAGGGATGTCAAGCAGCTTCCTTTCATAGGTAGGTTATCTCTGTCTCTCTGTCTGTCTTTCTGTCTGTCTGTCTGACAAGCCGTCTGCTTACTGAGCTGCATTTCCAGTCCTTAGGAGGACATTTTGAGTAGAGTACTTGGTCTAAAGCAAGCCTTAGCCACCTCTTACCTATCAGCAAGGCCATCTATGGTGTAACAAGATGTCACACTCTCCATCTAACTTCCAAGTGCCCCCCATCAGCCTTGAAGGGCCAGAATCTAGACATTCCAGGATTCAGCTTGGCTGCCGTAGTGGGCTCCCAGGCCATGGCCAGGATTTTACCCCTGATCTTTGGGACCTGGACCTGTTCAGGTTGGAGAGGATTTACAGGTTGGAAATTTAATGACGGGGATGTTTTGGTTCTTGATCTATAAGCAGCTCCTCCCCCAGGAGGCTCAGGGTCTCATGACACTACAGGCCCGTGTTTGTTTGGTATGGCAGTCTGTTCCATTGTAGTCATTTATTCCAAACGTTCTGAGGTCACTGAAGAACGTGTTTCTAAGGTATGCCGGGAGAGGCTGAGAATGTGGCTCAGTTGGTCGAATGCTTACCTATTTTCATGAAACTCTGGGTTCCATCCTCTACTCTGCATAGACTCACATGGTGATGCACACTTGTAATTATAGCATAGAGAGGTGGAGGCAGGAAAGGTCAAAAGCTCAAAATTATTCTTGTCTGGGAGAGACGAGACCCTGTCTCAAAAATCATAAATATGCAAAGAAAAACCGGGAACAAAGAAAGGGGGTAAGAGAGAGAACAGGGGGAGAGAAGGAAAGGAAGGAAAGAGAGAAGGAGGGAGGAGGGGATAAGATTGGGAGAGGGAAGGAGGGAGGGAGGGAAGGAGGGAGGGAGGGACGGAGGGAGCATAAGGAGTGTAGCAAGGTTGGATATTGGGATAGCTCTTTAAGCACCAAAACCCTTGATTTCTTTAGTTAGCTGGGCCATCATTCCAGTATCTGGGTCACCTTTTCTTCTACATAGTTAGCACAAGGCTGTGGGACTGTAAATTCAAAAAGCAGGTCAGGGCGTTTCTGTGCTGAATAACCCACACCTTGGATCTTGAGATCCTTTCAAGTGTCCCCTGTGAGCTCTAGAGCTGCACCGTGTCTTGCTTGGGTGAGGAGATGTCCAAGAAGTCTTATGCCCATCACAATGACAACCTTTGAGCCCTGTTTTAAATTCACAATGATATGTGCGTTCAAACGAACTGAGCTCTCTAATAAAGCAAAGAGCAGGCCATGAAATAAATTATTCCATCTCCGTGTGCTCATCACTTCCTCGAATCAGGATTCTTACACACTCCTCTCTTCAAAGTTAGCTGTACCTGTAGAGAATTTCTGTTCAGCTTGCGTTTGAAAAATGGACCTTGTACAGCTTGGGATTATAACAGATTCAGAGGAGCTTGATACACAAATGTGGCCTTTTACCCCAATGCTCCATCTTCCTTGATGTTTCTGCTAACCAAGCAGGACAAAAGCAAGTTTCTCTGGATTCTTTGTTTCTGGAGAGAAGGGGGGCAGGGAGGGAGAAGAAAAGGAGGGATAGGATAACCCCACAGGTCAGCCTCAGGTATTGTTTCTCAAGTACTATTGTGAAACAGACTTTTCCTGGCGAGAGGAGAACACACACACACACACACACACCTGCAGTATGCACTTCTGAGTATGCACCACCACATCTGGGTTTTGTACACATGTGTACTGAGCATCAAACTCTTGTTTCACACTTGCAAAGCACTGGAACAAACTGAGCTGTGTTGCCAGCCAGTAGGAAGAATTTTACATTTACAGTTTCTTCAGTCTTGACCTCTGGTGCCAAGTGCTTAGTCACCTTTGGCCCATGGTCCTTATTGGTGAAACTCTGACTCATAGGTCATATTTACGTAGTAGAGAAAGGGTTTCCATCTAGGAAATGAGTACAAGGGGTCCTACAACATCATCTTAGTCTCTGACATGTGGCTTCTTGCAGTCAGTACCACAACCTATTAACTAATACCTAGTAAAGTAAGCCAGTCACAGAAACACACACCTGTAATCCCAAAACTCTAGAGCAGTGTTTCTCCGTCCCCCTAATGCTGACACCCTTTAATACAGTTCCTCGAGTTGTGTTGATCCCCAACCATAAAATTATTTTGTTGGTACTTTCTAACTGTAATTTTGCTATTGTAATGAATTGTAATGTAAACGCTTCTGGAGACAGGTTTTCCAAGGGGGTCACAACCCACAGGTTAGGAATGGCTGCTCTGGAGGCTGAGGCAGAAGGATTGTTATGCGTTTAGGATCAGAATGGTCTGTGTGGCGAGACTCTCTCTGATGTAAGAGAAACGTAGCATGCTCTGGGAGCCAGGCCCATCCTCCATCTTCTCTTTACTGTCCATACATACATAAATCAGTAACAAATGGCCTTGTGGATGGAGAAGGGAAAGGTATGGTCCCTGTGAGAAGGGAGTCGGCTGACATATGCTCTGCCTTCCAGATACACAGACAAGAGCATACAAATAAAAGAGGAAGAATACAGGACAGACCAGTCTATTCAGGAAGATGATTTTGGCAGTAATTTAAGTTACTGGCTTCTGCTAATGAAAACAATACTCGTTGAATGTTTCCCTGTTCCTCTGAAGCAGAGATCACAATGACAGACTAGTAGGCAGTAGCTTAGCATTTTCTCCTACACATACAAATTAAAACACTTGTTTGAAAATACCTCTGGAATGTAAGCACTGTGGTCCATCCTTGTCATCCCAGTACATGGGAAATGGAGGAAGGTGCATCAGGAGTCCAAAGTCATCCTTGGCTACAGAGAAAAATTTGAGGCTAGCCTGTGATACATGAGACCCTGTTTCCAAAAGAAAAGAAAAAGCAAGTCACCTGAGGTAGGCATCCAGCAGAGGAACCTCATTACTTAGTGGGGTAACTTTGTCTGTGTTTCTGTGTTGGTCTCTGTAGCTGAGGGGTTTACAGCGATTCTGGGTACGATACCATACAGAACAAAGTGTACACTAAGCCCTCAGGAAACAGCAACAGAGTAAGTGAGCACCTGTAGCTCTCGGGGAGCAATGCTGCTCTGTGTTTTTATGTGTAAGTGTGTATGTATGTTCATGTGTGTGCCTGCATATGGAGGTGTGCATGAGTCAGTGTTCAGCTGTGTTTCTTAGGGGACATCTTCTTTGTTCTTTTAGAAAGGATTGCTCAGTGACCTCGAACCTACCAAACAGGTGGGTGGCCCATGAGCCCCAGGTATCCCCTTCTCTTTAGCCCTGGCCCTCCCTTTCAAAAGGTACAATGCATACACCTGTCATCCAGCACCAAGGAGGTAGAGGCTGGGTCAAGTCATCCTCAGTTACAAATCAAGTTGGAGGTCAAACTGGGAAGCTAATATGGTGGCTTTAGAAGCAGAGACAGGTAGATCTCTCTGTTCAAGGCTAGCTTGGTCCCAGACCAACTAGGATTCTATAGAAAGACCCTATTTCAGTAAATAAATATTTTTAAAGTAATTTCTTCAATGTTGAAACTGGTTCTCCTAGAACATTCTGGAATCTCCTGCTTTGCATATATTAATTTTTGGAGATTGATTTTTTTAAATATTATGTGAGTAAGTATTTTGCCTGCATACATATATTTGTACCATGAGTGTTTCTGTCACCCATAGAAGTCAGAAGCAAGCATTCTGTACCCTGGAAATGGAGTTATAGATGGTTGTAAACCTTGGTGTGAGTCTGAGAAGCAAACCAGGGTCCTTTGCAGGAGCAACAAGTGCTCTTAACCACTGAACCATCAATTCATCTACAATGTTTTGAATCCTTATTAGTGTATGCTTTGAGTGACAGGTTCACAGGTTTCATTAGGCATGCAGATGGTCTACATGATGTCATTTAAGGGTTCCTCCAGCCCTGTGTGTCTTCATTTTCAACACACATGAAGAAACTAGTATAACTCTTCCCATTTTTCACTCAGGCTAAACTTACTGACAGTGACATATCCACTAAGACCCTATAAAATGGCTTCCTTCTTTTCTCTCTGAAGTCAACTTTACATCCTTTGAAAATGCTGCAAAGTCAGCTGTTGTCACTTTGTGACCCTGACTAAACTACCCATTGCTAAATGAGATGAATTGAAATAACAGCTTGAGAATTGGGATTCACAGTGCTGGTGACCTCGGGCTGAGCAGGCCAACAGGGACCCGGTAGATGTTGTAATGGGTTGAGTCTAACAGCACCGCCATCATAATGAAATCATGCTTACTGCTAGACAGTTCTGAAGGGTTACCCTGACAGTTCATTCAGTCCTCTACATCATTCTTTCTGCTCTGCCTTCCTCTTTTCTCCCTTCCCGCCTCCCCTCCCTTCCTTCTTCCCTCCTTTTACCTTCCTCTCTTCGCCACCCTCTGTATTGGCCTTATCTGGAACCCTGCTAGTAACAGTCATATGTCTCATAAAGACTGTTATACATGCTGTAAGATTACTGGAGAAGGTGATGAGACCATCTCTAGACCCTTAGGAGCGAGCTTCCTCCAGACTCAGTAGCTGTGATGAGTTCTACTTGAAGCCACTGTATAAGGTAGATGATTTAGGATTTAAGGTCTCTGGACTCCAGGAATCGATAATTCTTAAAAAGTGACCTAGCAATAACAATCTAGCAATAAATATATTAAGAGCACAGTTGATTCTGGGTCACGGGTACGTGCAACCCATGAGCCAAACACTACATGTATCAGACGATACCTGTGAATGTCACTGAGCACCAAAAATCATAAAACTCATTGTGAAGGGTTTGTGGGGAGAAATTGTAATTTTATTGCATGTTCACTTTGTAGATGACAACCTCATGTTCAGTTATCACAATGTTAGGAGCTGAGAATAAAGTAATGAAAAAAAAAAAAAAAAACCAGACCTCTTCATCACCGAAGCTTCTGCTGTAGTGCAATATACATGTGTTTCACAGTCTTCCTTCACTTTAAGTGAAATGGATGTATTCATGGGTGGGTAGAAGTGTGTGTGTCTGGATGGGTGGATGGGTGAACAGATGGGTGGGTGGATGGAGGAAATCATGAGTCAGTGGTATGTGGATGGAAGGACGCATACATGGATGGATGGGTATGTGGATGGGTGGATAGACTGATGGATAGGTGGATAGAGTGATGGATAGGTGGATGGGTAGATGGAAGCATGCATGGACTTATGGATGTATGCATGGATGGATGGTTATGTGGGTGGGTGGGTGGGTGGATGGATGGATGGAAGAATGCAGGGATGGATGGGTAGGTGGATGGATGGGTTGGTGAATGGGGTGAGTGGATGGATAGATGAATGGAGGCATACATAGATATATAGGTGGGTGAATGGATGGATGGACTAATGGATATCAATTGAGAGAATGACAAAGCACTTGAAGAAGACAACCATGCCTAGGGGGCCTTCAGTAAGTACTAAAAACAGAAACTTCCATTCCTACCCAGACAGGTAAATTCATCCCATGCCACTCAAGGATCTAGAGTGCTGTCCAGTTCCTCACTTATGCGTTAGGTACGAGGACCATGTTTACTTGGCTTGTATAGAGCAAAGAAGTGTACTTTAAGGACTGCGTAGATCTGGGGGACAAGGAAGACTTTTAAAAGCCATTGGGAATTTGCCACTGGATACCCCTAGAGTCAGACATCACATTTGTCGTGCCCATAAAGAAGCTCTTTGTAAATAAGTATGTTTTATGTTGGGATATATCATCAGTTGGAGCCTTTCTGAAAAAAAAAAAAAAAAATCTCCTGACAGCACAGATATCAAAGGAGCCTAGTATGAGTCTGGGATTTGCAAGGTATGGAGCAGGCAGGCAGAGAGCAGGGTGTTGGAAGGGTCCTGTCTAAGCAAGATGCTAGACGGGTCATGGTCTTTATAGATTCAGCCACATGCTGTTGATAGGTACCTAGATGAGGTGATAGTTCCTGGTCTTGTTCAGTCCTCAATCCCTGTCCTGTGGGGGTTCTAGTCAGAAGGTTTCTTTTATTTCCACACAGGTGTGTGAGAGAGAGGTAGAAATGACATGGAGTCCATTTAATTAAGCATGTGAAAATTTGTATAACATTATTTTATTACTTCAAAGTGTGTGCGTATGTGCGCACAGGTGCCCCAGAGGCCAAAGGCATTTGATTTCTCTGGATCTGAAATTACAGACGAATTGAGCTGTCTGACATGGGTACCAGGAACTGAATTCAGGTCCTCTGGAAGAGCAGCACACACACTGCTAATCCATCTCTCCAGCCTCCAAATTATTTGTTAGTTAGATGATATTATTAGAGCCGAAGAGATGGCTCGATGGATAAGGTGTTTGTTGCCCCGGGTGGAAACAGCAGTCTCTGCAGGAATTCCGTCTCTGGCAGTATAGAATACCATGCCACCTGGGGCTGCCTACCTTGGCACTTGCATGTGAGCAAGAGAACTCTTACTGAAGCCATTGTTATTTTAGCTTGCCTGTCACTTGCAGTCAACCCTCATCCTGGCTGATCAGTGAGGAAGTGGCTCAAAAAGAAGCTGTCATTCATCCTCCCAAACTTCTAACGTTTCAAAGTCATTTCTCACATCAAGCCTTTTTTGTTAAAATTACAGTGACAGAAGATAAGTATTTGCACTTAACGGTGGAATGCGAGAAGGTACTGGAGTTGCCTAGGGAAAGAACCCCCACACTCACTGCAATGGGTAGCATTTCCCAGAATGCTACTTTGAGGCTTTATGCATAATAAAGTAGTCACCACTAATTAGTATGTCATGTGGGCCACCAAATTGTACTTGAATGTTGACTTTTGTGGTATGCTGAGAGTCTGATTTAGTAACAGGGCAATATTTTATGCACAGAGAGCCTTAGAAATGGACTCTTTGGGAATGGAGCCTCTGGGGTCAGGTACTCTCTGAGCACACATGGGGACTAGAGCTTGGATCCTAGGCACCCAAGTAAATGCCAAGTGAGTGTCGTGACTGCCTCAGAAGGCAGACATGTGACTCTGGGGGCAAGTCTAACAAAACGAATGAGAGACTGTGCCTCAATATATGAGGTATAGAGTGAGCAAAGAAGATGATACCACACACCAACATCAGGCCTCACCATGCATGCACAAACACATACAAGGTTACCTGCACACATGTCAGGCACACACACACACAAAGGGGAAAAAAGGACCTTTCTCCAAATAGACAAGCAATGAATTCTGGAATATTACACATACACACATGTGTATACCTGCATATGTTCTCAAGCGTGCCATGTGCGTGTTTTTGTACATATGTGCATTGATTGTTATGCTTTGAGGTGGAGCAACTGGAGCTGGGAAGATGGCTTAGTCTCTACAGCGTGTGTTTCATAAACACGAAGACTGGAGTCTGCTTTTCACAGCACATGGCGGTACATGGTTCTGTTCCCAGCACTGGGCACGTGGAGACAGCAGGCCACCTGCAGTCACTGAGGACCCAGCCTAGCCTAATCAGTAAGCCCTAGTTCCTAGTGAGAGAGCTTGTTTCACAAAAATAGAGAAGGTGGGGATGTCACTTCTAGGATTCTAGGCTCAGTCTCCAACATTACAGGAAGGAAGATGGTGGTGGGGGGGGGGAGAAAGGAAGGCTGGTGGCTCCTAAGGGTGACATCCAAAGTTGACCTCTGGCCTCCACACACATGTAAATACACATGTACACATGCACATGCACACAAAAAATGAATAATAATAATAATAAAGAAAACACAAATTATATTTCTCTCTGTAACACAGGGATACATGACCCGAGACCATTAACTGCTAATAGGTCTTTGACAGGCTGAGGAGAGAGGCATCTGGAGTATATAATGGTAGGTCCTGTGTTTCAACCTAGCCAGCTTGGTGTGTTTCAGTTCACTGAGAGACCCTGACTCAGAAAGAACAGGGTGGGTGGTGTCTGTCTTACACACACGTGTTCGAGAGTGCACACACACACACACACACACCTGCACCCACAGGCACACACACAGAAGCCTGTCCAAATTGGTGCCCTTTCTTTCTTCTTTCCCTTTCTTGCATTTTAAGACAGAGGTTCTCTCCTTGAAAGGAAAAGGAACAGCCTGCTCAGCTTGTCATGGCTCTAGCTCCAGCGGGGGATCATTAATGATGTAGAAAATGAGGGCAGTGCCGGGCGGGCAGGCCGGGGTGGGGTGCGTGCCTCTTTAAGAGATTTATGTGGAGGTCTGAGCTGTGGAGACAGCATGGAGGTACATCACCATGCAGGCGACAGAGACACTTTCTTCTTCGCTTGGGTGCATTATCATAAAAAGTGATTTAGACTGGAGCTGATTGATGCAAATGGCCCTGTGTTCTTTCCTGTCATTAGCAGCCTCTTTCAGTGGCCAGAGGCAGTGATTAAAGCTGTCATTTGGAGCTGCTCATTAAAGACAAGCCCTGGAATCGCAAGAAGAAAAAAAGGTTGGAGACACATACATATATCCAAGCGTGTGTGTGTGTGTGTGTGTGTGTGTGTGTGTGTGTGTGTATGTGTGTCCTTAAAGACAGACACTTCATCCCCTTTCCAGACTCAAGTAACACTGGATTCTCAGACTGTCTCGGTGGATTCTCATGACAGCTTGGTTGTGTATTACGAAAGGGTATTGTGTTAGGTGTGTTTTGTTAAGGACCAACCCTGGTGAGAACTCATTAAGTCTCTTCCCAAGCTGAGGACATCAAAGGCAGGGCCCCACAAGAACAGGCAGGGAGGGCTATGAGGACCGTTAGAACAGCTAAGTTGTAGGGTGGTAGTGTTGACCCCAGAGATGTACAGAGAGACAGCAGGGAGAGAGAGCTTCTTGCTAACTCTACAGGGCATGGAGGCCATAGTCAATCAGAGCAAGGACAGCAACAACAGGTTCACAAGCGGGAAGGAGAAAAATGCAAGAGTTGTACATGCAGGAAGGGAAACTGGGCTTCAGAGGGCGTACAGGGTATTGCAGTACAAGCGTAAGGATTCTGGTTCAGATCCTCAGACTTAGGCACACTGGGCACACTGCTGGAAAGACAGAACTAGCCAGATCCCTGGGGCTCACTGGCTCCAGCTTAGCCAATCAGTAAGCTCGACCTCAGAGAAAGACTTTGTCTCATTGAGGAAGACACCTGAAATCAGCCTCAGGCCTCTAGACCCAAGCGTGAGCTCCCAACTCCACACAAAGTGCCCCCACACACAGATTGATGAGAAAACAGTCTCACCAGTTTCTTGGAGTATTCTAGTCAACCATTGGAGGCTTTTATAGGAAGACTGGGCTTGGTTGGGCCTGTCTTGGTGTTTCATACCCACACCTCTGCATTAACATGCACTTACTTACACACTGAATTTCTCATCACTGTCCAAATGGTTCCTTGGAAAGCGATAGAATTACCAATCTCGAAATGAGCCATAACACATCTAAAACACAGGCTGAAATCATCAATGCTCATCTGAATAGGAGACCAACCACGGACTTGAAGAAAGTGAAGGAAGCCATCTTTGATTTTTGATGTAAATTAGTTTTAAGTCAAAGATTTAAAATGGCTGGAAAAAAACCTATCTGTCCTCTGCCCCAGCCAGTTACATTACTGAAATACCACCCAACTTTCATATATGCTAATCTATGGCTGAAAGGAAAGATGACAGGGCACCAGTAAAAGGAAAAGTCATGGGGCACCAATGTTGTGAAAAGATGACATCCCAGATTTCAGCACCAGTGTTAGGGAAAGGATGAAGAGAATGGGGCGCATATGGCCCATGGAGGTACTTCGAGGCCTGGGGGCAAGGGAGATGCCTCTGGGGGGCCCATGTTGGGAATCCCTTCCCCTGAGGGACCAGCCACACAATGGTATAGTACAGAATAGAGTTTATGCAGGTCATGGGAGAGTTAAGAGGGTGGTAGAGGCAGAGAAAGAGAGAAGTGTAGAGGAGTAGAAAAGAGGCCGGCCATGAGCACATGGAGGGAGAGGGGGGAAGGGAAGGAGAAGAGGAGGGATGGGGTGGGAGAGCAAGAGAGCCAGGAGGCAAGAGAGAAGGGGGCAAGCAGCCCCTTTTATAGTGTCAGGTCACTGGGGCGGAGCATACCTGGCTACTGCCAGGTAATTGAGGGGTGGGGTTTACAGAATCCCAACACTGGCTCTCTCAGAAATTACTCTGAGTGAACTGGAGGTTGGGGGGGGGTGATCAATTTAATTTCTCAGTCTAATGAACTGGTCTTATACATAAAAATTTAAATGACTTTTTTTTTATGAAAGTGGAGACCAACATCAGTGATGCAGCCGCCACTGTCTCCATGACAACGCCTCGAATGTGGCAGTCCATGTGACTTCACAGTCCACAGGCCCTTGAAATGAAGCAAAGGAAAGTTTTAGTTGCCCTTGTGAAATTGCAGAAGGCTCTGGGGATGTCTGAGACCCGTCTGAGTGGAGCAGTTGGAGTCTGTGTCTAGTGTGGACAGACAGTGCACTTTGGAGGTATCCCTCCTGCTCTGCCTGTGTGGAATGAAGTATGCCATATAGATCATTTTCCTGCTTTGCTTAGGGCTCTGAGCCAATTGCTGGCTGTGGAGGCGGGGCCTTTGTCCTCCCTTCTGCTCCTGTGCCCTGCTACCCCTGCTGGCCTGCTTAGCCCCAGTCTGACACATCACAGCCTATTAGTGCTGATGCGGGGGTTGTGATGTGCCTCTCCTTGGGGAGCCCGCAGCAGAACTGAACAAAGTCCTTGGTAATCTGTGCTTACGGCTTGTCCCCTGGGGAGAAAGGCCCGCCAGCTGGCACACTTTCCTGCAGAACAGTTCCCCTGGCAGCAGCAAAGGCAGCCTGGCAGGGGGCCCAGAGGCCAGTGGTTTGCAGAGCCAAACTGCCAGGCAGCTCACCTATAGATCCCACACGTTGCTCTCTGGCCTCAACGACGGGTGAATGGCCAACCTCACAGAGCAACTTCAGACCATCTACTTGGTCCTTTCCAGGCAACCATGATGGCTGTCCTAGAATGGCCCCCACTATGAGTAGACATGATGCCTTTTTCCCCTTTCTGTTTTTCCCAGACTCTTAGTAGATGACTCGGAGTACTTCCCTGTGTGGTGGGAAGGAATTAATTAATGCATCTGAGGACAGGAAGGTATAAGAAGACTCCAGGGTGTATGTGTGATACCTGTGTGTGTGTGTGTGTGTGTGTGTGTGTGTGTGTGTGTGTGTGTGTGTGTGTGAGTGTATGCTTGTGTGTATGTTTGTGTGTATGCTTGTGTGCATGCACATTAAATTTCTGGAGGAAGGCTGAGGTGATTGCTCACCTAGCATGCAGGAAGCCTAAACTTCCATTCCAACATGGTAGCAGTGAACATTTGTGGAGGCAGACGGATCAGAACTTCAAGGTCAACCTCAGCTAAGCATCAAGTTCATGGCAAGTCCATTTTCTTCACCAGAGTGTGCATGGCTATTAGTTTGCATAGGCAGTGTTCAGGTAGGCCTTTTGCAGCAATATCCAGTGGTCATAATGAAAGCCTGGGGCCAGGAGAAATGGCAGAGTGCTCTGTCTTCGAAATTATTTCTCACTAGAAGATATGTAATATATTTAATGCAGATATTTCTCCATAAAGAAAAGGCAAGGTGGCTTCTTTATGCCTTGGGACTCTTCAAGGTTTCATTTATCTGAGTCCACTGGGAGGTGAAGAACACAGCCTTGTTATTAGTTCCTGCTAGTAGCAAGCATGTTCTGGGCTCTGGGTCCTGAGCTAGGTTTTCAGATTTTGTGTATTACTTTGTGGTCCAGAGTAAAAGCTCATGTCATTAGAGTAAATAAATAAACTTCCCAAGCCTAGAAAAATTCCCTTCAAAATCAGGACATTTGCTAAATTAGACTAGAGAAACCTGTGAATGTCTGTAGGTGGGCAGCAGGGATGACCAGAGAGAGAATGATTGGGGTTGTTGATGGAAGACCCAAAGTTAAGAGCAGAGAAGCGTTGGAGAGATGGCTCAGCAGTTAAGAGAGCTTACTACCTTTGCGAAGGACCTGAGTTCAGTTCCCAGCACCCACATGGTAACTCCAGTTCCAGGGGAATCCAGTGCTACCTTCTGACCTCCCCTGCACAGAGATGATGTACACAAACTCATACCAGTAAATAAACCTAAGTAAAAGAAACATGTCTCTTAAAAAATAGTAGAGAATGCTTATTCACAGATACAGGCTCTCCATTAGAGAACAGGGACAAAGAAGGCAACTCAGAGGCAGCCCTGGACAGCCCTGTTGAAAGGACAGAGAAATGTGTCTCTAGTAGGCTCTGTGAAATGATGGCCCTGGATGATGAGGGCTCTGGGTAACATCAGAATCCTTTCAGCCCCTAACTGAGTAATTGTGATTCCAGCCCTGAAAGAAAGTCTAGTAGCCCGAGCACCCCTCTAACACTATCTCCCTGAAGGCAGGCACTCTGGCTTTTCTCTATTCAAGGTAAAAGCCCTTGGCATCTTTGGAAATGCCTGACTTCTGTCCTGACTGCTCTGCTAGCTGTTAGAGCTATATCCCCAGTCAGTTATCACTCCGGGATGTGTGACTTAGGGGTGTGCACTGGTCAGCCTTAATTGCCAACTTGACAAAGCCTAGAGTCACCTGAGAGAAATACCTCAACCTAGTACAGATAGCGCCATCCCTAGGCAGATGATCCTGGGCTGTATATAAAAGCCAACTAAGTATTCTTCTCCTCCTTCATGTTCCTGCTTGAGTTCCTACCCTGTCTCTCCTCAATCGATGAACTATGACTTATAAGTATAAACCAGACAACACCCCCCAAGTTGTTCAAGGTGATCTGAGTTCTTTCATGAGTAGATGCATACACAGACACACATACCCATAAATAAATTTGAAATAAACAGATCTTTGAAATGAGTGTCTTCCTGCTTAAGATCTAGAGGAAATATAGTCCTTAGAAAGAGAAAAAAACAAACCTAAGCAAAAGTAACTTGAGTCTATGAAGAACCTTCTGGAGAAGTTTGCAAAGTTCGATCCTTTTTCTTCCTCTTAGGCCAGCCTTTAATGGTTTAAGATTTTATTTGTTTAGTGTGTGTGTGTGTGTGTGTGTGTGTGTGTGTGTGTGTGTGTGTGTACACCCATGGAAGCCAGAAGAGGGCATTGAATCTCCCTGGAGCTAGAATTACAGGCATCTGTCTGACAAGAGTACTGGGAGCCAAATTCAGGTCTTTTGCAAGAGTAGCAAGCACTCTTAACTGATAAGTAATCTCTCCTATCCCTAGATTAGCCTTTTAACGTTATTTACCAATGTGTACTTACTGTTCCTGTTAACAGTGTGTCCTTACTGATTGAGAGAGCAGGTCAGAGCTGTGCTGTGATAAGAGGAGACACAAACGTTGTTGCAGGCTCTTGCTACTACTTTGGGTAGATGGCCTTACCTGTAGAGAGCACTACAAACCTGAGAGCTCTGGATGACATCAGAGGGTCTCTTCAGTCCCTAACACCCAGAGAGAAATCCAGACAGCCCTGATCCCACTGCAACAGTATCTCCCTGGAAGCCATAGCCTCTTGGGCTTTCCTCAGCATCTCTGTGCATACCAACACTCTCTGCTGACTCTTCTTAACCAAGCAGATCCCTTTAACCAAAAAGGATCCCCATTTCCAGCCCAACCCCCATTCCATCATATACTTTATTCCCACAGAACACTCTGTGCCCTACTAAGAATTCAACAGTGATGACTAAACTCATCTCATTTGTGTCAGGGGCCTTGTTCAAAACTTGCTTCTGCAGCAAAGCAGGGCCAGTATGTGGATTAAGTACCCCCCCCACACACACACACACTGTAGAGTATCTCATCTGTTTTGAATGCCTTTGGTGAGAGGGGAGAGAGAGAAGAGGGCAGGGGGAGGAAGGAGGAAAGACAGGGAGAGAGGGAGAGCAGAGTTTAAAACGAACACACACACACACACACACACACACACACACACAAAGAAGAGCGAGACGGAAAGAAAAGCTCTGGCCCTGCAGCCCTGGGTTTTGTTGGAACATACACGGCATTTATCAGGATTACTGGAGGGAGAGCTGGGTTTGATCTTGGTCTCCGCTGGGAGATGGAAAAGCTTTATTGTACCTTTTTTAACATCTCACAGTTAGATCAGAACAATGTACCATGTGTGTGCGTACACACCACAGGTACATATGCGCCTGTACCTCCTAAGGACGGTGGCATTGTGCTCTAGACACACCCTGTTTTCAAAGCATCTTGAAAAGGCCGGGCACAGAAAGCCACCAGGCTCTCTCTAGATCTCCCTTGCTTTTTGCAGACCTTTATTCACCCCTCACTCTGGCTTGAACCAGCAGGGCTCTCTCCTGTCAAACAAATTGTAGCGTCTATGAAATGGGGGGGGGGGGGTATCGACATGTGTGACTTGACCTGTTTTAATAGGGACCCTGTGGGAGTTTCCTGGGTACCCCACTGGGCTTTCTTGTTCTACAGAGAGGCAGGCAGGGCACTGGAGGCTACTTCGGGGGTTTAACCCTTTGCCGACCGCCTCCCGCGATCTGGCTGCAGCCTCTTTGTGCCTGGCCGTTGTCTGGGGCGGGCTCAGTCTGCCATCCGATCCGTGCTTATTATCTTGCAGGAGACCAGTTCATCCCAGGAGGAGGCAAGCGAGCTCTGCGTGCTCAAACACATCATTTGATTTCCTTTCTTTTCTCTAAAATAATTAGAAGTGCCAAAGTAAAACACAAAAGGGTTTTTTTTTCCCCTGTTGTTTTTAAAGCAGCCAAAAGGTAGGAAATATTTTGTGCTATCCAGGCGTTTTGTTTTTTCAAAAGACTGCAGCATCCAGGCTGCCATGTGACCCTTAAATTATCGTTAATTAGCATTTGAGCCAAGGAAGGCAGGAAGTGGGGAGAGGAGGTGGTGCAGAAGAGCCCACCCACCCTTGGGGAAGTAGAAATGGAAGACAGGGGACATGTCTCTGTCTATCTTTCAGAGATGTTCTGGTGCTAAATCTTTTAAAAAATATTTTGTTTTTAAAAAACGTATATGTTTGTGTACTTTCGTGAGTTTATGTGCACCATGAGTGTATGTAGGTGCTAGGGGCGGCTAGAGGGTATCGTTCCCAAGGACTGGAGATACAGGCAGTTGTGAACATTTCCAGGTGCAAGAGCAGTGAGCACTCAGATGCTGAGCATCTCCCCAGCCTTGTGTGTTCTATTCTACTCATTTGCCGATGGGGCCGCCACCGTCCACTCCCTATCCCTTGCCTCCCGCCTCACCCTGTGGCTGTCCAGACTGTAGGCAGGGCCTTTGCCAGCTTTGCCAGCTCTGGTTCTGAGCTGGAAGGAAGGACGCTGAAGGCCCTGCATAGCTCTGCTGCTGAGCAGGGTTTAGCACCTGCTCCACAGGGCGGGACAAGGTTAGCTACCACACTTCCCAGGAGCCTTTTCCTTATAAGGGAAGCACTGGCAGGGGTAGAGGACTGCAGTTCTCTTTTTCTTGCATGAGCCTTCCTTTTGTCCTCTTCTTGAGCACACAGGACGTTGGGCATGGTAGTGTATGTGAGAAACGCCTTCCTCCTGAAACTTTGCAGAAAAACTAAACTTAAGACAGATAGGTTTCTGCATTTTCTTGGCTCCCATGAAGTTTTGTCCACATACAAGTAAGGACAGCTATTAAGAAGACTCAACCCAAACTCAAACGTACTTACAAGATTGCGTGTATACTTGTGTGTGTGTGTGTGTGTGTGTGTGTGTGTGTGTGTGTGTGTGTGTATTTTATGGAGACTACAGGACAATCTCAGGTGTTCCTCAGAAGCCCACCCCTGTGTCTCGTAATCTGACAAAGGGTCCCCAAGCTTGGTGCTTCCTAGTTTTTTTCTTTTAAACTGAACTGTGTGGTTCTCAGGTGTGAACTCTGGCGTTCACACTGTAAGTTCACATTATCCTGGTTGGCAGTATCAAGCCTGGTAGATTCTGTTTGAGGGATTTTTGTTGGTCTGAGGCAGGAACTCAGAACACATACCAGGCCGGCCCCAAACTCTTTTTCTTCTGCACTTACTGCGCCCAGTTTCATCCCTCGTACTTAGCAGTGTTGGGACCCAAGCTCGCAGGTCCAACTAGCGCCAGCTTGAGCTGCTGAAGACCAGGGGTTGGTCAAACACACCCAGGTTAAAGCTGGGAAAATGGCTCCTGAGTCCACATGAACTTTGCCCCCTGTGTTCCCTCAGGTGCTGCTGCTGTTGGAATTGGCATTTCATTAGGCTCCCCCCACCCTTTTCATTTATTCCATTAGGCCCCGGGCAGAACTTCTGGGAGCTACTTGATGATGCATCTGTTAATTTTCCTTTAGGGAGAGGAGTCTATGCTGGCTGGCACGGGTTCATGGCCCTTTTGTTATGTTCTCAGATCCTTTATTGTTATTCTTCCCTTCTGGCACCCCAACAAAGAGGCAAGGAGGGAAAGAGGGACATGGGAGAAGGCACGCCAGAAGGGTTCTGAGATGAAAGCAGTATGAAGAAAGAGCTGGATCTGAGACTGCTCTGCACCCAGCTCCTAGGCTGGTATGCAGGTAGTGTCCGGAGACCCACTTCTACCCAGGACCTAACCACCACCACCCCACCCACCCCAAAACCCCAGCAGCAGCTAGGGGCTAAGTGTTCAAACATACTAGGCTGTGGAAGACAGTTCGCATTCAAACCGTGACAGTCAGGAAAGGCATGATAGACATAGAATGTTGAAAGACCAAAAGAATGGAATGAAGAATGCCTGCTCTACAAAGGTGAGCAGTGTGGCCCTTTACTTTAGCCTCCTTGGAGCTACTGAGCATGGGCATTCGTTACTTAGTACTGTAACAAAATACCGGACACAAGCAGTTTAAGGATACAAGAGGGGTGTGTTTTGGCTCACAGTTTGAGGTCACTGTCTACCTTGGTAAGGTGGCAGAACCATGGGGCAGCTGATCACATTGTATCCTGTACCAAGTTCTTGGCATCTCCTCAGAAAGTCAGCCACTCTAGGGACCCAAAATATTGGGTTCCTATCAAAAAAAAAAAAAAAAAAAAAAAGTGGATATCAATTGGTAGGCTGTTTTTTTAAAATAGTTTCATGTGTCTCAGGCTAGATTTCAAGCCCACTATGTAGCTGACAATGGCCTTGAATTCCTGATTCTCCTGTGCCCATCTCCCAAGTACTGGGATTGCAGACATGCACCTCCACACCCGGTGTATGTATCCAGTACTAAGGATGGAACCCAGCGCTCCTCAAATGCTAGGTAAGCACTTCGCCGGCTAAGCTCCAGCTCCAGCCTCAGTCTTTTAACACCAAAGGGCTGACCGGTGCCCGGATGTCCTCGCAGATGTTGGTAAGCCACACACTCCCTTCATCTCACGAGACCACCTGGGAGTTGCCGACTTGAACAGCGGCTCCACTTATCTTGCCTGATAGAACTCTGTCTGACAGGTCATACTTCAGCGTACAGGCCGAGGGTTTATCAATAACTTAAAAAATCAATAGGAAGATAACTTGCATGTGCTGGGAAAATCGGTCATGACTGACAATGCAGACCGCTCATGTGAAGTATTGTGGGAGTTCCATCACTCTGAATGCAGATTAGGTCGCCCAGTAGGTACCATTGCCCTTGTCTGCCCCTACATTCGGGCTTATATTCAGGGCTCTTCCCTATAGCAGGGATCAACACTCATGCTTGTATGTTTTGCTTTTTTTTTTTAATCAAGAGTTTATTTGGTTCGGCTTATTTGAGACAGGGTTTCCCTGTGTAGCCCTGGCTGTCTTGGAATTTACTCTGTGTAGACCAGGCTGGCTCAGAACTCAGAGATCCTTCTGCCTCTGCTTCCCAAGTGCTGGGATTAAAGGCATGAGCCACTCCCACCTGACAAGATTGTGGTTTTCTATTTTAGTTGTCTTGTTTGTTCAGGGAATTTGTCTTTGGCTTTGTTTGTTAGGAGATAGGGTCCTTAAACTCTATATGTAGCTGAGGATGACCTTGAACTTCTGATTCTCCTGTTTCCACTTAGGCTGGGATTATAGACGTAAGCTACCAGGCCCAGTCCTGGGCTTTGTGTGTGCTAGGCAAACACTCTACTAAATGAACTTCATCCTAGCTCTCCTTTTTCTTTCATAATCAATGATTTTGTTTTTCTACTTCATTTTTAATAAATGCATTATGTGTATATTTTCATTTTAGTTCTTGAATTATTTTCTCATAAAGTATAAACAGTTGAAGTCTTGTTTCTTTTATCTGGTGATACCTGTTTATATGATGCTCCTGTGCAGAACCCCTAAACCTACCTATAAATGTCACAAAGACCTTCAGGTATCCAAACAGTCTCGTTTGTCCTTCCTACCCTCTTGAGCATCTAGCATACTGCCCGACACATGGTTGCCGGTTCCCTTAATGTATACCGTGAAGGAAGACATTGCAGAATAAACTTAGAAAGGCAGGTCACCCCTCAAATTCACTCAGACAACAGAGGCAGCTCTCGGCTCCCAAGGGCACGAGGATGGAGAAGAATTTGAATAATTATCGTCATTACCGTCACCACATTCATTAAGCCCCATCTGCACACGGCACTCAGGAGGTCCCCACAGGTTCTTTTTCTGCCAGTGAGCAAGAGTTGAGTCCAGCGGAGAGGAGTGCCCAAGCATGCCCTGGCTCACCAGTCTCCTAGCAAGACTCTTCCTGATACCCCTTTGCAGCCAGCTGAGCTCGCTGCTGGGCATGAGCATGGTTCCTTCTGTGTTCCTGGAGAGCTCCCTGGTGCTCAACTTATAATCCTTTCTCAGCCCAGGATCCTGCACTTCCCATGATAGAACTAACCACTGGGCCAACCAGCGGCATCAGTCGGGGCTGGGGAGATGGCCCTAGAACTTGAGTTCAATCCCCAGAATACAGATTCAGAATTCCAGGCGTGTTAGCACACACTTGAAACCCCTGAGAGACAAGACAGGGCAGCAGAGGGATGGGGAAATTTCCTGCTGCTCACTGACTAGTCAGCCCAGCATGTTTGGTGAGTTCCAGGCCAGTTAGACCCTGTTTCAAAACCAAATGGATGGTACCTAGCATGTATACACATACATATACAGATGTGCATAAGCATGTGCAAGTACATGCTCACACACTCGAGCACGCACACACACACACACACACCACACACACACACACACACAGTCTATCCATAGTAGTATCCTGTCACTACAGAAGCTAGGTTCCTCTTCTCTATCCTGTATAATATACCGGAGCTTCTAGAACCTTCCATTATGTGGTGCATTAACTGAGTACTCATTATACACATATTATAGTAAACAGAAGGGGAATGATGACTGGCTGGTTTGATTTCACAGTTATCACCTGACTGAGAGCTGTTGGGGTTCTGTTTCATCTGCACATTCACCATTTCTGGACTGATGGAATACCAGTCAGTTGGGCTATTTGGGAATGTTACACTCACCCTTCCATCGCTTGGTTAGTTGTTTTAGCTTAGTCAAGTTCTGTGACTTTCTACTGTGATGTGACGTAGGGTGTATGGTTCCGGAGGATGAAGGACTAGTCTAATTTCTGTTCATCTCCGGAGAGTGTCGTGTGTCGGTCAGTGTTACTGAATGAGCCACCGAGAAAGCACCGTGTGCTAAGTTGTTTCAGCCCTTACTACTGCCTGCTCAGCTACAGAAACAATAATGTGAGATGTGCTAGACCATGGATGTGTGTGTCTGCAAATAACATTTATTTCTCTGACTGTATTCAGCACAGACTAAAACATCTGAACTGGAGGTCTAAGCCAGTAATCTATCTGTAGGAAGACTAAACTGTCACTTTCAACTCTTCATGGTCTGAAAGGATTTTCAGAATGCTAATCAGTATAGATGGATTTGGTGTTGCAGATCTGAGGCAGGAGAATATTAGGTCCAAGGACTTGCTGGGCCACAAAGTAAGTTCAGTGCCTGCCTGGGTAACTTATCAAGATGCTGTCTCAAAACAAAGTAAAGTGTGGTCTAAGGGTGTGGCTCAGTAGTAGAGGACCTGCCTAGAATCCCCCAGTGAGGGGCTGGGGCGGGGCTCAGTGATAGAACTCTTGTCTTTCATTCTTAAGACCCTTGGTATAATCCTTTGTACTACAGACAAAAATATAGAAAGTACTAATAATATAGCACCACTAAAAAAAGGTTGTCTCATCTCTGGGGATTGGTAGTAGGCAGTAAAGTCTACTATTCTGATTACTTCAGTGTTTCTAATGCATACAGGGTTGACGACTTCGGACTCAACCTTTAGGTGTCATTCACTCAACCTTCAGGTGTCAATCAGTGTGGACTCGGTAGCCCATCTGTGCCAATAGCGAGTCAAATTTGTGTAGTTTTATAGTTGTCCCAGCTCACAGAAAACAGCACTGGAGTTCCGTAAGGCTTTGAGACAGAATTTTTACATAGTCCAGGCTGACCTCCAACTCAGACTCTCGGTTGCTAGGATTTCCCAGGCATGCACCATTACCTGGCTACAGTTAGAAGTGTACCACATAAGACTGGCTGTACTTCATGTATTTCCTTGTGTTATTCCAAGTCAGGTGTCTGGCCTTAACAGGGACCCCTGTGGCGGCGGGAAAGGGGGTACTTTGATCTCAATTTGCTCATTAATTGTACCGATGTTTATTTAGCATCGTATGTGTACCCAGTGAAAGTAAAAACTGTTTCTGTTGTGCAATCAAGGCTCTGATAAAAGTTGGCTTAGGAATTTCAAAGAAAGCAGACTGGCCTTCCTCCTCTCGTGGAAAAAAGCTTTCCAGTATGGTGCTGGACCTGAGCTCCAATGGGCATGTCACCATTTACCTGGCCACACTCTCCACTCATTTATGCCTGACAAAAGAACACTTGTGATCTCCAGAAGGGAGGGGTGGAGGAAGGTGGCTCTTGATTAAAATGTGGCAGGTGACAGTGGATGAGGCACAGGGTAGTAGTGGAGCAGGATTTGGCAGTCGGAACCATGTGGAGACCTGAAGAGCAAGGCATAGGCCACCCCTGTACACAGAGCTTGCCTCATGCATGGTGGGAAACTTACTGCAAAGCTCTTGTAGCTGAACTGGGGGTGGGGGGGGTGTCTGCCTGCCAAGGCTTACAGCTCCTACAGGGAAGTCTGCAGTATTCTTGGTTTCTAGATCTGTTTACCATCTGTCATCTATCTATATAACGGTCTGTTTTAGGGGGCAAGTTACCATAATCTAGAATGACCTGGAAAGTAGGAATTGTGTACATTGGCTGGGCCTACGGGCATGGATTTGGAGCATGGATTGACAGTTAACTCATGAAGGAAGACCAGCCTAAAAGTAGGTGGCAACATTCCCTGGGGTTACGTCCTGGACTGTATAACTGTAGAGAGGGGACTATGCACAAGAGCCACACGTGCTTTCATGGGTGGGTGTATAAGTTCCTCCTACCCTAAATTCTTGTCTCTGATGAACTGTAACCAGGAATTGTGGGTAAAATAAATACTTTCTCCTCTGAGTTGTTGGGGTTTTTTGGTTGGTTGGTTGTTGATTTGGGGGGTTTTGTTTTGGTTTTTTTTTATTTGGTTTGGTTTTGGTGTGGTTTGTTGTTCTGTTCTGCTTTGTTTTTCTCAAGACAGACTTCCTCTGTGTAGCCTTGGCTGTCCTGGAACTCTCTCTGTAGACCACACTAGCCTTAAACTCACAGAGATTTGCCTGCCTTTGTCTCCCAAATGCTTGGATTAAAGGTGTGTGTCATCACCCCCAGCAGAGTTGTTTGTTTTTTCTTTGTTTTGTTTTTTTTTTTGTCAGTTTTTCTTTTATCACAGAATAGAAATGAAATTAGAACACTATCATAAATATTCTCTTTCATCTGTCTGCCATCTACCTACAATCTTATCAGTCATCTGTGTGTGTTTATATATTCTCTATATTATCTTTTACCTATGCATACCTCTCCCCTATGCATCTTTCATTTATCTGCACATCTATCAATCTATCCGATTTACGTGTTTCTCCTTTCTCCCTCCCCCCTCTGTCTCTCTGTCTCTCTTTGTCTCTCTCTGTGTGTAAACATATATATGCGTTAACTTTAGAAGTAAATTATCATTGTGTAGCTCAGACTAGCCTCCCAGCCCCTTATCTTTCAGCCTCTGCCTCTCCCATACTGAGGTTACAGGTGTGCATAGCCGAGCACAGTCCCCTAGGAAAGTCTTCATCCATCTACCTGATGATGGATTTTGTTGATTTTCATCAGGTTTTTAACTTTCACAAATACATAGTAACAATAAATTTTTATCATAGCATTTTACTTGTATACTCCTTAGCTTAAAGAGAAACCCTGAGTTCTGTAAACGTTGGGTTGTTCAGACTGTAGATCTGAGGCTTAAGGACTTTTAGGGTATTCTTGAAGGGACAAGGAATGGGGTGTTGTTATTGTTAGTTTGCTTTGAGGCAGAGTCTTCCTATGTATTCCAGGCTGGCCTCAGACCCACAGAGATCTTTCCGTCCCTGCTTTCCAGGAGCTAGGATTACAGTTGTGTGTCATTATACCCACCCTATAACAGGTTTTTGTTTTAATTGTATTTTATCGGGGGGGGGGGCAGGGCAAGTGCCATAGCATACTCATGGAGATCAGAGGGCAAAGTGTGGGAGTCAGTTTTCTCCATCCACCATGTGTGTCCTGACAACCAATCTTGGGTCATCAAGCTTGGCAGCAGCTGCCTTTATCCATTGAGCCATCTTGTCAACCTCTGGGCTAGGAGTCTTTGAGTAGTGCATGCCTGTCTGTTATGTTGTATTTCCTCTTTCTATATTGGAAGTAAAACACTGCTATTAGGAGTGAGTCCCCCTCCTCCTTAGATGAAGACAGGGGGAATCGTGGCTATTGGGGTCCAGGTAGAAGGAAGACAGCATATACTAAAAGCACAGCAGCTCTCCAACTAGCTGAGCATTTCAAAGTAGCTAGTAGGTGGGTAGTTTGGAGATTATTCAACCCAAAGAAGAGAGACAAGTTAGCTGTAACATGATACACGCATTGATATGACACAGTGAGCCAGGGATGACAGCACACCTTTGATTCCAGCACCCAGGACTCAAAGGCAGTAGGATGGAGAGAGAGAGCTCATGGCCAACCTGGATGACATCATGAAGCCTTCGCTCCAAAAACTTAAAGCAAAGGGCCTAGAGAGGTGTCTCAGTGGTTAAGAGCTTACACTGCTTTTGTTCCGTTCCCAGCACCCACAGCAGGCCGCTCATAAATTCTGTAACAGTACGCCAGGGTACTGCATAGTCCTACACACACACACACACACACACACACACACACACACAGGTAAGTACATGCGTACACAAAATACGTGAATATGATTAAAAAGTTGAAACATGGATGCTGGGTGGTAGCTCAGTTGGTTGAGTACTTGCCCAGCAAGCACGAGGTGCTGGCTTCCATCTTCAGCCCCACATACACTGAATACGGTGGTGGACAAGTATAATGTTAGCATTTACAAAGTGAAGGCTGAAGGGTCAGGAGTTCAAGGTCATCCCATAGCTACATATGAACCGTAGGCTAGACTGCATCAGGATACTCTGACCAATTACAATGATGGTTGTATTATCTGCACTGCTGATAGCTGCTAAAGATTCCTCAGGGACTGACCATCATCCCAGGCCACCACCTTGACACTCTGAACTGAGATGGCAGGTTTCGGGTGGCAGTGGCTGGCGACTGCTGGTGCCCCTGACCATGTGTGCCAAGCCCAGGTTTCCCCATATTCATTTTTCACCATCAGCCTTTCTGTCTCACCAGCCCTACCTAGTTCCAAATATTCTGGACATTTATTTTTTCCTCCAAGCTGTAGCTCTGTTATTCTGGATGGAAAACAGTCCTCTAGCTTTTGATCTCATGCTTAAATAAAAATGTCCTCCCGTTCTCCGTGATATATTTGCTTATCGGATTTATTTAATGAAATATGGATTTATGCCATAAATATTGGAGTTGGTGTCGTCCATATTTCAATTAATGGATCATTTATATGTCATGCTAACTTTGTAATTACCGAAATGTAGAAATATAGTGGAGGGAAATGAATCTCTGGTCTTCTTTACATTCCGCCCCCATCCAAGGTGTCGACAAGAAGAGGAAGATTTAATGTGAAGTTTCCTAAAGAAAGGGCAGGGGACTTGAGAAGCTGGTTCCTCTGGCAGGGCTGGTGGAGATTTGTATTGCACTGTGAATTCCAGCCCCCTAACAGTGGTGCGCTCACCGTCCTCAGGGAGCAGAGAGCCAGGCTCTGGCCAGAAGGTCTGGCCGTCAATCTACCCCCAGGTCTTCATGATCATCATTTTTTGTCTCAGTCATAAAGTACGAGCTATTTTCCCCTTTGCCAAATCTCAGGCCTAAATGACTCTAAATATACATGAATATGGATTTCTCGCTGAGTCCTGCTGCCAGGAATTCACTAGGAACCCTCACCTGACCTGGGAGAGAGAAGCTGTGTTCTCCATCCCCTGCGAACCAGCAGCCTGTCACTTGGCTTCATCTTTGGCAGAAGGTTCTGCCCTGGATGGTACCCTAGTGACCTCTCTTGCTCTCTCTCTGTCTCTCGTGCCCGCTAGTTGCTAGCCAGAGAAATCTGGCAAGAGGTGCCCAGACAGTGACTCTAAGTCACGTATATAATTCTATCAGAATACATCCAATGCTGGAGGAAAAATCATTGTTCTCTCAACTAGCTGAGCTGAAGCCCAAGCAGAAAATACTAAAGTCAGCCGTGCCTTTGAGCTGCCTCTAACAGCGCCCTTTGGAGACCCATTTCATACAAAATTTGAAGCCTGTGTTTATTGCCCATTAAAGCAACCTTTATTTTATGGCAAATGTTGCAGTAATTGCCTTTTACGAAGAGCACTTTGTAACACACATGCACAGTTGAAAGAAAACCACTCTGGTATTGTCTATCGGGACGTAATGGCGCAATTAATTTTACTCCATCTGTTCCTGAGACTTTAAAGGAAAATGGATTTTTTTTTTGAGCGCACTTTAATGAAGAAGATAAAGCGGCCCGGCTGGTGTCCCACAGGCTCTGCGCAGTAAGTTCAGATTATTGCTCAGTCTGTCAGAATGGGCCGCTTCCCTCAGCAGCCGACACAGCCAGCAACCCGCTCTGGCCCCTCGCCGCGCCATTCCCGATGACAAACTGCCAGCCAGCTCCCACAAAAGCACGATTAAAATGTCAGCACAGGATGACGAAGGGGCCAAGAGGGTCCTCGGAGACAAACTGTGTTCAGTATGAGTTAATACTTTACAGCAGGGCTGGGGCCCAGCTTGCTTGCTGGCTGCTTTCAGGCTGTTGGCTTGCCTCAAAGACGATGAAAGGGGCAGGGCTGGTGACTCGGTGGCAGGAAGGATGTGCCCTGCGCATGTCTGTGCAGCTGATATGTGTGTCACACTTTGGAAGAGGTACCTGTGAGCTTAGACCACTGAATTTGGGTTCCCCTCCATGGGTTCTTAGCATCGACGAAGGGAGGTTGCCAGGAAGGACCCTGTTACCATAAGCTTTGTCTGTCTTAGATGTTGTCAGCATCCTTTCAAAGATCACAGGGCTACTGTGAAGATGCCCAAGGGTGAAGCCAGCCATGACAAAGAGACGGCTATGCAAAGAATATAGCCATCATCACCTTAGATTCCATATGCCAGTCTCAGAACGAATAACTGAGGCAAGCCAGAAAACAACAGCATAATATCTATCTGTCTGTCTGTCTGTCTGTCTGTCTGTCTGTCTGCCTGCCTGCCTGCCTCCCTTTCCCCTTCCTTCCTTCCTTCCTTCCTTCCTGCCTCCCTTCCCCCTTCCTTCCTTCCTTCCTTTCTAACACATTTAGCCTTGGCTGCTTCCAAATTTGCTATATAGCTGATGATGACCTTGAACTTCTAATCCCCCTGCAGCACCATGCCCAGGTTATATGATCCCAGCGATCAAACCCAGAACTTCATGCATGCTAGGCGGACACTATAGCAGTTGAGTTGTGCCCACAGCCTAGCACAATGTCATATGTTGGCCTATCAGCAACCTCAGGCCACAGTCCAATAAACTGAGCTGAAGACAAGCCAGGCAAACTGCATCTTGTCCCCCGTCTAGTCTCCCTTACTACAGCTGTGTGACCACAAGGAAGTGATGAAAAGGCCAGGGATTTACATCTCTGGCCTCCTGCAGAGACCTGGTCTGCCATCCTAGCCAGGCAGCAGGTGTGAGCTGCTGCCATTGTCCCTAATGGTTATTACTAGCAATAAGCAGGACAAATGTGAGGTCATCTCTCCTGCTGGCAGGTCAGAGGAGGATGGATGGAAAGCCCCTTAGAGACTAGGAACCGAGCTGGTCAGTATCCAAGGCGGAAGCCTCTCCAAGGCCAGGCTTCAGCCAATGCTAGAAAAGGGGGGTGGGGTGGGACAGAAAGACTTCTTGTAATGTGATTCCAGATATCCACTCCTACTCAAGAACAATCAGGGGCAACCATTGTTAGTGGGGAAGCAAACCAGTGTACCAACAGGGTATCTAGGGAAGGAAGGATCAGTGCAGGCCTGCTGAGATGAGGGGGAGTTGGTTTCCTCCTGGCACATCACCACAGGGCCAGAGCTTCACAAAGGGTGGTTGAGGGAAGCCCTGCTGGTTTCTAATTAAACTCCTTGTCCTCCAGTCATTTATCCTGGAGGTGGGTAAGGGAGAACTTCCAGGCTTCCCAACTTTGCAGCTCTGCCCTCCTGGCTGCTTCCTCCCACTCTGGTCTTGTGACTGCTCCTCTGAAGGCTAGGGACACTCCCGAAGTTTGCTAATCTTATGTCCTCCTCTCTCCTTCTTGCCAGGATTCCCATCTCTTGCTTGATCTGGCCTCTCCTCTTCCCCCCACAGCTTTCTGTCGACCCCATCTCCCGAAAGTGTTTCCTGGATCCTTCCGCCTTTTTATGGTTCTCAGAGATTCTTCCTCCTGCCAGTTTTCCTGTCTTGAATATCACATGGCTTTTAGGGCACAAACAGATGTCTTGGGGCTACCAAGTACACAACAGGGCCACCGACAGCCTGAAACACCAACCTCTTGAAGCAACAAGTGTTCCATTACCCTTTCTGCAGGGAGCTCACAGGGAGACCTTTAAGTTCCATACACTATACGGCTGCTGGAAGGAAAGACGAGGGAATGGGAGACTTCAAATAACTACTCATTCCTGTGATGCTCAGAAGCCTTTCAAGGACTTCAGCAGATGCACTAGGATACGAGGGATGGATGAGCAAACTATGCTATGAAGGAATCTCCTAGCAAGCTCTTTGCAGAGCTAGAGGAGGCAGTTGAAGGGAAGGTCGCCCCAATTTTGCTCTGCCCCTCTCTCTTCTGCTTGGGTCTTCTCAATAGTTACCTCCTGTCTCCAACCACCATAAAGGTCCCTGGTTTTCTGCCTATCCAAGGCACTGAGGAGGAATGCTGCTCTTTTTTATTTATTTTGTGTGCCTGTGTGTGTGTGTGTGTGTGTGTGTGTGTGTGTGTGTGTGTCGGTGCGCTCACCTATGCAATGCCTACAAAACCCAGAAGAGGGTGTGGCGTCAGATCCCCTGAGCTGCCCAGTGTAGGTACCGGGAACATAACTCCATACTTGGATCTTATGCAAGAACAGCAAGTACTCCTAACTGCTGGGCCACTTTCTAGAGAAGTATTTAATTTAAAAGAGAAGTATTTATTAACTTTCAAGAGAAGTATTTTAAATTGATGCTATTTTGATAATCTGAGTAGTAGGCATTTGCATGTTGACCAAGTTAAAGAATGCAGAAAATAGGAGAAATACTACTACCCTAATCCAGAGTCCTGGGGAGCTAAGTAGAAGGCATGAGGAAAAGAGGATGCTTTCCCCAAGTAGGGCTTCACTGGGGTTGGTAACATAGCTGGTATGCCAAGGGAACATAAATTTTTGACTTTGAGCTTTGAGGTAGATAAGCAGGCTCTGAAACCATTGTGTCTTAACTGCTGATATTCAGGGTTTTTTGTTAACTCTCAGGAAAGACACAGTCTCCCCTCCCTTTTCTCTTTGCACGTCACCATGTCCTGAGAAGTGTGTTGGGATGACCGTAGCACACTGGCAGATTTTATTCCTGATGGAGACATAGAATGAGGAGATACCATATCCGTAACCTGCATTCTTTTCTGCAAGACTCTATAGAAAGGAACCGGGCACAGAGGCCTCTTCAATACTCCGTAGTTTGCTTTTGCCCAAAGAGAGACAAATGTTCATTATGCAGACTCTTTCTCTCATTTTAAAATGTGAGCGTGGGTGCATGTGTGTGCATATGTGCGTGCATGTGTATATACATGTGCTTCTTGCTCTGTGCCTGTGTGTGCACATGCAAGTGCATATTGTGCCTGCTTGCAGAGACTGGAAAAGGATGTTGGCTACTTTAGAGGTGGAATCACAGTGTTGTGGGTATCTGTCAGGTGTGCTGGAATATTAAGAACTTCTAACCAGTAAGCCAGTGGTTTTCAACCCTTTAGGGATCAAACAACCTTTTCACTGGGGTCAAATAAGACCCTCAGAAAACACATGTATTTACATTAAGATTCATAACAGTAGCAAAGTTACAGTTATGAAGTAACAACAAAAATCACTATGGTTGGGGGTCAGCACAGTATGAACTGTATTAAAGGATGGCAGCGTTAGGAAGGCTGAGGACCACTGCACTCGGCCATCTTTCCAGCGTCTCTTTACAAAAAGTTGCTCTTCTCCTTCTCAAGCCCCAAGAAGCCACGAGCCTCCCTGATTGGGCAGAGTGACTGAGCACAGATCCCCGCATTCATATGCAAAGCCCGGGGAAGGTGGGGTCAGGACATATTTATAATACCAGTGCTGGGGAGGCAGAGACAGGAGCATTCTTAGGGCTTGCTGGCCAGTCAGGCTAACCACATTGATTAAATTAGGTCAGTGGGAGACTTTGTCTAAAGAAATAAAGGTAGAAGATGAGCCAGGAAGAGACCCACCCCACCCCCGCCCATTGACTTCTTATAGCCCCATGCATGGATGTACACATGCATACTTGCACACACACACACACACACACACACACACACACACACACACACACACACACACACACACACTCCAGAATGACCCACAAACCACATAACTCCACGGCTTTTGAATGTACTGCATCATAAAACCAGCTTCCCATGACTTCCTCAAGCAGTAAACCCCAGCTTGGGCACTGGGGGACGCAGCTTCGGGCTTTAATGGACCACAGCTGAGGCAAGTTGAAAAGAGAGAGGGCTGTAAACCTCAGAACAGGCCTCACCACTGCCACCCACCATGGCAGAATGATTCAAGAGGCTCCAAACTTTGCCTCATCAAGTCGGAGAATTCCGTGCAAATGAACTTTTCAAGAATTATGCCGCCGTTGGCATTACAGTATTACACGCATGCCCGTTCCCGATCACTCACTGGAACTTATTTTGTAGTTAACCTCCATAAAGGACTGCGAGAGCGAGCCCAGGCCTGTCACACACACGTTATTTAGAAGCCCTTATTATTATTTTATTGCTAGTCCTTGACAGCTGAGGAAAAGCCAAGCGCTTTAATCTTTTTTCCCCCCTCAACCCCTTTAGTTTACAGTGTAAGAGCTCTGTGTAAGATGGATTTGATTAATATGTAACAGAGATGCAATTCTCGGTAAAATGTGCTGTACGTTAGCACCCCGGAAAACAAACTGCACCACAATGGCCTAAATCTCAGTCCATTGTATTATATAGACATCATAAATAATGGAGAGCAGGCAGATATTGCTGCCGGCTTCATCTGCATAACACATCTGAGCTCTCCGTAATGCGTTCAGCTTGTCACTTTTAGTGCAGAAAAGAAGCCGTAAAGCTAACAGCTGACTAACACACATCGGCTCTACTTCTCCTTCCAGAGGGGGGGTGAATGCTCATTAAGACATCTTAGCCCTGACTTTTAAAATCCATAACTCTTACAAATGTAAAAAAGTTGCCACGAAAGATTAAGCGCATAATATATGTCAAATGTGTAATTTTTTTTCATGCCTCTTCTCCACCAGCAGCCAGCACTCCCTACCGCCACCGCCACTGCCACCCCAAAACCCTCCCTTCTTTTACAGCCCTCACACTAAAGGAAAGAAAATATAAAATGCACGGGTTTCAGATAAAACACGATGAAATATCATGTTCACGACCGGTGTAAGCGGTAGTATTTTTTTTTTCTTTTTCCTTTTTTTTTTTTTTAAAGAAAGGACCTCTTGTTACCTAGCCCTGAATTCACTGAGCAGTCAAGGATGACCTTGAACTCCTGGGCCTCAGCCTTCACCTCCCAAGTTCTAGAATTAGAAACCTGTACTGGTTTGTGTGGTACTAGAGCCGAACCCTGGCCTTTGTGCATGCCCGGAAGGCACTCTGCCAACTGAGCTACATCCACAACACCTTTGTCCGTCCTTTTAGGAAAATAAAAACAGAAAAGAATGATGTTATATTTTATTGTGTTATATGTGTTATGCCTAAAAAAATAACTCGGGGGAATCAGTTCTCCTCTGTGTGAGGGGCTAGCCTCAAGCACCGTATGTACCCCAGGCTATGGCCTTAAACTCCTGGTCTTCCTGCCTCCACTCCTGAGTGCTAGGATCACAGATACTCACTACACTGCCACCACACCCAGCCTGGTATTTTGGTTCTGAGTGACCCCCTAGAAGGTTTCTGTGTCTGCGACCAGCTCTGAAGGAACTGTAAGTCAGTCCTGTCCAGTCTACCATTCAGACAGACCTAGAAATGTTCTGCTTCCTGTAGGAAACCAGGAGGAAGGAAACCCTCATACCCTTCCTGATGGGCCCAGGCATCCTAGTGGCATCTTAGTCATCAAGGAGCAGTGTGGTGTTCTGATGTGTGGTCCTGAGGCTTGATGTCAGTGTGTCTGTGAACATGAATGCTGTTCACCTGTGTGTATGTGTACATTGTCTACACATGCACGTGCAGGTCAGAGGTCAGTAGTTTCTCACTGACCCTGGAGCTCACCCGTTTGACTGGTCTCTCCTCACTGAACCTGGAGCTCCTCACCAGTTTGGCTAGTCTCTCTGGCCAGCAAGCCCTAGGAATCCTCTATCCCCCTCCCCCGTAGCTCTGAGGTTAAAGACATACACTGTCTTACTCGGCCTTTATATGGGTGATGGGGATCCAAACTTGGGTCCTCTCTGCACTGAATGTACTTTTACCCTTGGAGCCATCAATGACTCTGACCCCAATTTCATGGGTTTTTTAGAGAAAGAAAGATTGAAAACATGGCAGCACATGGCTTTCTGTTGCAAGGGTAAGGTGTTTTAAGGGATTAAGGCTGTTAGATAAGAACAGAGTGTATTGGTATCTAACGGAAGGGCAGAGGGCATTCCCTAGGGTGGATGGAAGTGTCTTGGGGAACACTGTGGTCTCTTTCTGTGGAGACTGTGATAGAGGCAGTTTATGGATGCGCGTTTGTCTCATGATAGTCTTCCCTGAAAAAAAAAAAAAAAAAACCCAAAAACCAAGGTGCCTTACAAGGCCAGTGAAATGACTTGGTGGATAAAGCAATTGTCTCACAGACATGAGGACCAGAGTTTGGATCTCCAGAGAGATAGAGAGACACAAAAATATACTTTAAAAACAGTTTTATACTGCCCGTAAGGAAAAAAAAAATGGCTCACGGAAGCCCAAATGGTAGCAAGGCAATTTGAGCATGAGACAGGAAATTTTTCCCAGCACTTATAATTCTCCCAAGGGAAGCGCTCTACAGCTCCCAACACTTGACTCATTTAGTATGAGTGGAACCAACTTCTGAAAAACAAACTTACAGCCCTAACCACCCTGTATAAGGTGGGGGTTCGGTATGCCAAGCCAACAGAAGTTGGACGTCAACACAGAAATCCCATGATGCACTAGGGGAGAACACTGTTTACTTCTAAGGAGTATGTGGTGCACATGTGTGTGAGTGTGCATATTTGTACGTGTGATACTGTGACCAGCCTAGACACAGGGGCTTTCATTGTGCTTGTGGGTGAAGACTGAAAGAGGTCTTACTTCCCTCCGAGAGGAGTGTGGGCCTGGAACACTGGGACATTTTTCCACCGGTTACAATGACAGTTTGTTTGTTTTTTTGGAGAAAGTTGCCATTAAACTCCAGTGTGGGCTGCCTCGCTGTAAGCTTGACTTTTGGTTGGTGTCCCCCAGGCTGGCTCCTCCAAAAATCTGGGTTCTGATTCTGGAGTTGCAAGTTTTGATGCTCATTCTTAACCATATTCTCTTACTAAAATTACATGGGTGTTATTTATTGGGGAGGGAGACAGGAGCTCCTGGATGCATGAGTGAAGGGCAGACGGCAGGCAGCCTGCCTGAGTTGGTTCTCCCACTCCAGCATGTGGGTCCCAGGGATCAAACTCTGACCATAAGGGATGGCAGCAAAAGCCCTTCCCCAAGGAGCCATCTGGCCAGTTCATCCGGCCATGTTCTTGCTGTCGGTTGTGTCTCTTCTTACAGACCCCCAGATTTCTGATCTTATCCCAGCTTAGTTTAGAGCCAGCACAGCCATTGTCCCAAGCCTCGCTACTGCATTTGAAGTCTCCACCACACCTAGAGATCTTTGATTTCCATGAAGCTGCTTCCAGGAACTGGATGCTGTTTGGCATCAAACCTTGAAGTCTCTCACACTTCTGCATCAGGATATAATTTGAACTGTATCTCTAACGCTTGTCCATGGGGCTGCACACTTCTCCTTGCCGCCTGACTATATCATAGCTTACTGTACAGTCTCCCGTCACGTGATAACTAGGCTGGACCCTGTTTAACTTCTGGGACCAGATTGCTTGAGCATGGCCAGAGGCTGTAGAGCATACTATATATTCTCTTAGATATCTAAGGTAGATTGGTTGCTTTTCTCGTTTGATAGGACTGAATGCATCACCGGAAGAGCTTAAGGGATGGCAAGATGGCTTTGTGGGTAAGGGACTATGAGTAAGGTCCCTAAAGCCTAAAGACCTGTGTTTGATCCCTGGAACCCACAAGGTAGAAGGCAAGAACTGATTCTCAAAAACTGTCCTCTGCCCTCTGCTTACATGCTTTGGCACACATTTGCCCACACACATCGCCACCAGAGAGAAAGAAAGAGGGAGGAGGGAGGGAAGAAGGGAGGAGAAGAAGTTGTTTTATTTTGTTTTTAATCTAACTCTCTCCCAGCTGAGCTTTTTTTTGGCACAGTGCTTTGCACCTTAATAAAGAAATGGTTTATTTTGGTTAGAGAGGATCATGGGAAGAAATATGGCCGTCAGGGCTAGGCTGCATTGCATTCCTAGTAAGGAAGCAGAGAGTGAAGAGGAAGTAGGTCCAGGCTATAAAACCTCAGGACGCACCTCCAGAGACTAGCCAGGTTCCACCTCCCAGAGGTTTCCCAAGACAGCCCGCCAGGTGGGAGCCAAGCGTTCACACACGTACTACATTCAAAGTATAGTATAAGTTTATACTTAACCCCCTTCTGCAGGTAAACAGGCCAAGAGAAACAGCATCTTTGCAACAGGCACTTCTGCATCTCTGACAATTTCTATAAAGTCTGTTTTAGCTATGGAATTATGGGTCATGGAATGCATACAGATTAGTTTCAGTAGATTGCTTGTGAGTGTTAGTTAGTAATTGTACACCAAACCGTCGTAATGCACAACAGCTCATCTCTACCTGTTCCTGCCCACACTTGATGTGACCCACCTCTCTGGTTTTAGTGATTCTTTTTTTTTTTTTTTTTTTTAACAGTTAACTGGGTGGTAGTAATACACACCTTTAATCCCAGCATTCAGGAGGATTTGGGCAGATCTCTGAGTTCGAGGCCAACCTAGTCTACAGAGCAAATTCCTGGCAGCCAGGGCTACACAGAGAAACCCTGTCTTGGTAAATGAAATTTGTGTATATTGAATGGATGAGCACATGAGTACGGTGGCCGGGGGCCCATGGTCCTCCTGCCTTCACCTTGGGTGTTTGGACCACAGGTGTGCACCACTCTACCTGTTTATGAAGTACACAGGCTCAAACCCAGTGCTTGCTGTGTTAGGCAGAAGCGCTTTACTAACCAAGCCACCTTTCTAGCCCCGAGTTTTCATGCTTTTCAATGGATCCACTTGTGTCCTAATAGAAGAGATTATTCTAACTGGAATTAGAATTCCTGGGAAAACCCAAGGAAGTCAATTGATTATAAAGAACTAACAAAATGTATCGTCTCTGCTCTGTCTTCCCTAGTCATGCCCAAACCCTTTATTAGCTTCTTATGCTCAAAGTGGTCCAGGAGTTTGAGGCCATCCTTAGGTATTTGAGTCTAGCATGGCCTACAAGAGACTGTCTTTCAAAAAAGGGGGGGGGGATTAAAAAGCATCCTCTTCTTCCTCATTATGGAAGCACTGCATAACCTTTGAGGCCTGTCTCCTTTGTGTATTCTGCTCCTTACTCAGTTCTGCACACCAGCAAATGCTCCATAGACCTAGGAAGGAAAGTATTTCTCTTGCTTCAACGTCTCCTCTTTGAGACCCTCTGCTGGAGGCTTTAGTAATTACTAACGGAAGCAGTTAAGACAAGAACCAAAACGGAACAGGATATGAGGCCAGCCTGTGCTACATGAGATGCTGTCACAGTCTGGGAATATGGCTCGGCTAATAGCATACTCACAAGCATGCCCTAGGCTGTAGGTACTACCCCCAGCACCTCATATCATTGCAAGCATGATAGCATATACCTGCAATCCCAGCACTCTCTTGGGAAGCAGAGGCAAAAGAATCCAAAGTTGAAGGTCATCCTGAGGCTAGCCTGGGCTACATGAAACCTTAACTCAATAAAACAAAACCAAACAGAACAGGGAATACTCGTCCCCTCTCTATTTCTCTCCCCCCCACCCCGCCCCCCTTACTCCCTGCACTGTGACCGGGATAATTGAGTTGGAAGTAGCATCAGTGTTTCTTCATCTTCCTTCAGGCTCACACGAGTTCCTCACCCAAAGGGAGAGAGATTAATTGAGGTCTTTTATCTTCCATTCAAATGAGGCTTTCCTGCGAATTGCTCCCACCCTCCCAGCCCCATCAGCTCTCCTAACCTCCCCACACTCATTAGGGGCTGAACCTGACATGAAGATAGCCCCCCCCCCCCGATCTCAACAGAGCCACAGCATCCCTCCAGGGTCCTCATCCACCTCCCCCGATATCCCTGACCTGGCATCACCCTCTGTCCAAATGTGAAACATCACTGGGGGAGCCAGGCAGATCCAGCCGGAAGCTGGGCCCACAACCCAACCCTCCCCACTCTGCCAGATGGCCTGGTACAGCAAGCCTTCTTTCAGAATTAATAACTCGCCCTCTGGAGGGCCAGCTCCAGCCAGCCAGCCTTTGCATTTCTCAAGCTCAGTGTATTCCCCCTCCCTGCCGGGTCTTTGGGCTGCTCTGTTCAGGGCAGACTTCAGGCACGAGAGCTGCCTCCTCTCCCTCTCTTTCCCCTTGCCTTTGGCTTCTGACGGTGCAGCTTTTAATCTAGAAATTATGGTAAGCTGTATGTGCATTTTGAGAGTATATCATTGCGGCATTTAATTAACAGTTATTAGTGTTAGCGTACTGCGCTGTATTCTATGTCACAAGTCATCAATTCTCCCAGAGCAGTTATAGCAATTAAGAACTCCATCATACCTTCTGTATAGTCATTTGGTAGTTTTCCAGATCTTTTCAAAACTGGAAATTACTAATCAAATCATTTCTGCTCTGTGCCTCGATATCGTTTATTCCATTCCTAATGATGTGCGACTTTTTTTTCCCTCTCTCTCTCTCTCTCTCTTTCTCTCCTCCTTTGGCCGTTAACGGAGGCATCCGTGCGTGAGTCTAACCCATTTCACACTGCCGTCATGCTTTGGCGAGGCGATAATGAACTTGCAGGAGGAAATGCACACACTGCTTCTCTCCGAGCAGAGCACCGTCTTGCCTCTCCTGCTGTTGGGTGATTGAATTGTCGGAAACTGGAAAACACATCCACAGAAACTACAAACCCAACTCTGCCCATTGCCGTAGCACCACAGTGGCGCTTAAAAGTCAGAGCTCAGCACCATTCCAATCTGTCATGCTTCTAAACGGGGTCACTAGTTACATTGCTTTGGGTGGCACTGGGGGGGGCCTAGTCTTGGCGTGGGGAAACCCTTAATAAAGAGGTGAAAATAGAAAAGCCAGAGATCCCCCCTCCCCAAATCTTAGCAGCTAAAGTTTGTTGAGAGTAGCCCTGAGCTGGCTGTCACGCGCTCTGAGGTGGGCCTGCAAAAGGGCATCTTACTTCCTAGGTCACCCGGTTAGCTCTGAGTCAAAAGCCAGGGACAGTCCAATGGCCAGATTTTATGGGAAGGCCCTTGGCTGGCTTGTGATGATGTGTAGAGTGTAAATGAGAAAGAGCCAGCTTGCTGCACCCCCAGGGGATCCTTTTTCCACATCCAGGAACACTGCCCCAGAAGCATCCCCCAATGGCTGAATCACCACCATTTGTGCAGCAGACAGCTGGCGGTGAGATTGACTTCACTGTAGCGCCAGGAGGGTCTCTGCTATGCAAGGGCTGGGGCCGTGGCCAGGGCCAGGCTGGCCAGCTCAGAGGCCGTTGACTACTGTGATCAGACGAGGACCTTGCCAGACCCTTCCCTTTGCCCATTCTGGCTGCCGCCTGCCTTGGCTCCATCAGACCACCAGGCTGCTTCGATGGTTTGCAAGAATAGATGATCCAGCCCCTTCTGTGTTGGGCTGGACTGCAGCTCCTTTGCCAGATCTAGCCCTACCCAGACTTCCTCATTAGTCAGGCTCAACCTGCAGACAGGATCATCAACCCCTTGCTATTTGACTTTGTGTTGTGTAAACATATGTAAAAAAGAGTCCAAAGTCTAATCACTGCCCTCCAAGCGTCTCCTCATACTTAAGGACAGAGAGCAATGCTCCCCTTTTCCCACCCAGTGTAACGGTGACACGTGTAGAAGTGTTTGATGACCCTGTGAACTGGAAGAGTCAACAGTCGGGATGGAAAACTGAGACTCTTCTCAGATACATTTCACACTGTGATCCCTCAAATAGCCCAGTGACGACAGCCGCTACGAGACACTCTGCTCAAGTGTCAATCTCTGTGAAATAAAATGTAGCCCAGAAAACATGGTGGCCTCTGCTGCCATCAAGGAACCATTTTAAAAGACAGTAGTTGGGGCTGAAAAGGTGACGTAATGATTTAGAGCACTGTTGCTCTTGCAGAGGACCCAGGTTCAATTTCCAGTGGCTCACAACCATCTGTAACTCTAGTTCTAAGAGTCTGAGTGCTCTCTTTCTGTCCTCTGTGGGCACCAAGCATGCATGTGGTATGCATACCTATATGCAAGGAAAATATTCATACACATAAAATAGATCAAAGATTGAAACAAAACAAAATAAAGCACCTGATGGTCCAGCCAGGTATGGCGTTATTCCCTTGTCACCCCAGGACTGGAGAGGTAGAGGCAGGAGAATCCCTGAAGCTGGATAGCCAACCAGTCTGGCCTAGTGCCGTAGTAAGGGTTTTACTGCTATGAACAGACACCATGACCAATGCAGCTCTTAGAAGGACAACATTTAATTGGGGTTGGTGTACAGTTTCAGAGGTTCAGTCCATTATCATTGTGGCAGGAAGCATGGAAGGGTGCAGGCAGGCAGGGTGCTGGAGAAGGAACTTAGTGTTCTACATCTTGATCCAAAGGCAGTCAAGAAGAGACTCCCAGGTTAAGGCTTTCTTCTGCACAAGACAGAGTTCAGGCATTGCATCTCAAAGCCCACCTACTCAGTGACATGCTTATCCAACAAAGGCCACACCTACTCCATCAAGGCCACCCCTTCTAATAGTGCCACTTTCCATGGGCCACGCATATTCAAACTACCACAGATGACATATTTTAATAATCTCAGCACCAGGAGGTAGAGATTGGAGGATCAGAAACTCAAGGTCATCCTTAGGTACAGTCCCAGGCTGGCCTGGATTCCACGAGACACTGTCTTTAGAAGGAAAAAGGAGAACTTCTGAAGGCCTGAAAGCTAGAAGCTGTGAGGTTCGCTGTCCTCTCAGACCACTGCCGGCGCAGCGCCAGTTCTAGAATATTGGCAAGTGTCGTAATTTGATTTTATCCATCAATAGTATCATTTTATGAAGGGATCTTGGCTGTAAGCATACCTATGGATGTCCTCAGGCCTCTCTTCCAATGGTATGGTAAGGACTCTGAGCGTGGAGTCACCCAGTTGGCAGTGCAGCCTCCAGATAGCCCTTGATGACAGGAGAAGTGGCTTGTTTCTGGGAACTGGTGCAAAGAAGCCTGGGGACCTGGTCCTTTGCAGGCCCTGGAGGGTCGCTCCGCCCATCTTCTGGATCCAGCAAAGGACTGCTTTCCCCCATCCCTGCCCATTTAAGCCTCTCTAGGTGTTTTCTTCTTCCTCCTCCTTTGCACGGATTCCTTGCAGTGGTCATCCTTTCTCCTCCTGGGAAGAGTAGCAGGGCAGAGAAAGCGAGTGAGCAGTGTTTTTCCGAAGCATCGAGGACAGGTTAAGTGTACCAAGGGTCTACCACAGACCTGAGTTATCAATCCTGCTGTTCCATCAGTCCAGAGCAGTTGAGTCTCAGCTCATAGATAGACTATGTGCTTAATTTACTGAACTCTTTTCAAAGGTGGCCGGATGTTTGACATGCTGTTTACTTAGTAGAATGCTTGCCTTGCATGCCCAAAGCCCTGGGTCTAGTCACCACGTAGCCCAGGTGCGGAGCTGCACATCTGTAATTTTAGCACTCAGAATGAGGAAGCAGGGGCACCAGAAGAGCAAGCTCATTCTTAGCTACCTACTGAGTGCTAAACCCAACTGGGCTATGCAAGGTCTTGTTTCAAATAAGGCCAATGAGACAGCTCAGTGGGTAAAGGTTTTCCCACAGGATCCTAATCTGAGTTTGAGCCCAGAACCCACACAATGATGGAAACAGGAAACAGGTTACACAGGGAGTTGTCCTCTGCCCTTGACATACATGCTATGGCAGAGGTGCCCCCCACCTCACCCCATACAGCATATATATATACATATACATATATATATACACACATATATATATACACACATATATATACATATATATATATATATACATCATAATAATAATATAAAATTTAAGTTAAAATTGGCTAGGGTGTGGTGACCTGTAATTCTAGCTCTTAGAGGATGGAGATAGGAGGACCAGAAATTCAAACATATCCTTGGCTTCCTACCTAGACCATCCAAGACTCTAAGACACCCTGCCTGGGGATGTTGGTATTGATCCTGGGGACTCGTGGTGTACTGGGAACCCAACATACAGACATTGCCACACACTCCTGCACAGAGATCTGAAATGCCAGATGTCTTCAAAGAAGGGCGTCAAAGCTTGCTGCCACTGAGGCGCTAGCTGCTGCCACCTACTAGAGCCTTTGATCCATCAGTGTCTGAATCCAACCCCTCACGGGGCAGAATCACTTTGAACCCAGAGCCAGCAACCCATCTCTGACACCCTCCAAGTTACCTCACACGAGCCAAAGCATAGGCTTCTGGGGGTTTGATTGTTTCATCTTCCCTATATCGTGAGGGGCACTTCTTTCTGTGTCGCCCTATGGGGCCCCTTAGAACTCCCTCTGCAAGACAGCTTAGAGAACACCAGGCCAAAAACTGTAGACAGACGTTCATTGTCTTGGTGACTTTCCTCTATTAGTTGCTGATACGGATAAACCACAGGCAGACAGAAGATAGAAAGGAAAGGAAATTCGCCATAAGGCTGCATGTTTTGTTATTCGGGGGTACAGGGGCGGGGGTACGGAGGGATCCTTCATGGAGAAAATCCAGCAGTAATGAGAGTCTGAAGCCCCGGAGCCAGACATATTGCAGAGCTAATGTGATATTTTTGTTTTGTTTATTCTGCAGAAATGGTGGAATTTCATTTTTTAGTAGAATTACAAGTTCTTCTTTTTATTATTCACAAGTCCTAACATGCATGGCTGCCTGAGCCAGGACACTGGTGAGTTTAATACCAGGCTCCTCGCGAATCTAAACTGGTTTTCCAGGCTCTACTCCCTGATGGGCCATGAGACTTGTTGGGATGGTATTTGCCCAGCTCTGAACCTCTGCAAGGGATCATGGCTGCCTTTTGCTGGACGTGGGGACAAGAAGCCTAACTGTGAGACTCCCTCTTAGGAAGGAGATGGGGAGCGAGGGAAGCACTGGAGACAAACTGGGACTAGAAAGGGGAAGGGGGGTCATGCTCACTGGTTTCCAGGCCACCAGCTACACTTGGGATCTACAATGATGAGTGGCCCTCAGCTTTAGCAAGATGGCTCTGATGGTAAAGTGCTGGACAGACACCCAGCCATGAGAACCTGCACCCACAGAAAAAGATGTGGCAGGCAGCATGTGCTTGTCATCCCACAGCTAGGCAGGAGGAGACAGGAAGACTCCTGGAGCCTGTTGGCCAGCTCGTCAGTAAGTGCCAGGTTAGGTAAGATTCCCAAAAAACAAGATGGAAGGGGTAGAGAGATGACTGTGGTTAAGAATATTTGCTATGGGGCTGGAGAGGTGGCTCAGCGGTTAAGACCACTGACTGCTCTTCCAGAGGTCCCGAGCTCAATTTCCAGCAACCACGTGGTGGCTCATAACCGTCTGTAATAAGATCTGATGCTCTCTTCTTGTGTGTCTGAAGACAGCTACAGTGTACTTACATATAATAAACGAATAAATTGTTTTTTAAAAAGTATTTGCTGCTTTTCCAGAGAACCAGAATTTGGTTTTTTTGCAATAATGATGGGCAGCTCTTAGCTGCCTGTAATTCCAGCTCCTAGGATCCGACACCTACGTTTAGCCTTTTTAGGCAACCTCTAGCATGTGCACAGACATCTACACACACATACATACACACACACACACACACACACATACACACACACACATACACACATACACACATACACACACACACACACACACACACACTTAAACCTTCGTCCTCACCTAGTCTGGTTTTCTTGACTTGTGTGGTTCCCCAGCACTGTCCTTCTGAGTGAAGATGGGTGCACAGGCCACAGAATAACTTCAAATGGCTTTTTTAGGGTGCTAGCTACACTGTTTTTGAACCAGGGTCTTTTACTACCCTAGGACTTACCAAATAGGTTGTGAACCCCATGGATTTCCTTGTCTCCACCTCTGTAACACTGGAATTATAATTGCATGCTATCATGCCCAGATATGTATGTATATATGTTTGTTTGCTAAGGTAGGGTTTCTTACTGAATCCCTGGCTCTACTGGAACTTGCTCTATAGACCAGGCTGGCCTTGAGCTCAGGCCTGCCTCTGCCTCCTGAGTGCTGGCACTAAAGGTGTGCACTGCTACTGCCCTGCCACACCCAAATTTTTTTCAGTATTGATTTTGGGAATTGAATTTCAATCCTCAAGCTTGCAAAGTAAGCACTGTACCAACTGAGCTATCTCCCCAGACTCCTCCACTGTGGATTTTTAATTTCTCACTTCCACCCAACATCCTGTTCTATGGCCATTTCCTGCCTCAAGATAGGAATGTAAGCAAGTGGTTCCAGAACTTTCTCCATTGCTGACTGTGTGATCATGGGCATGAACACCCAGTTTAGCTTTCTCCTTTGTAAGGCAGCAGTAACCCTGCCAAACTAACAGCTTCCTCCCAAAGCTTCTTTGCCTGCTGTGCCAGTTTGTGGACATATGTTCACATAGCAAGCAGGTGGGCACCTGAGCAGGAGAACTGGGCTTTGTGGGGGGCCACGAACCCTTCCCACGTGGTCAAGCAGCTGCCTGAACACAGCTGTCCCTTTGAAAGCTAGCCCTGAGTGGGATGGACCACATTGTAAACGTAGCCCACTGCAACATGCAGTGGTGGTAGGGTTGGCACAGCTGTGCGTTTGGAGAGCACATAGAGCCTCAGTCAGAAAGCTGGTAGTCAGCCATAATGCATGGTGGCGCATGTCTGTAACCCCATCATTTGGTAGATAGAGGAATATCTCAAACCCAAAGCCATTATGGGGAAGATAGTAAAATAGAGTCTAGCTTGAGCAGCATAGTAAGACTCCATCTCCAATAAATGGGGAGTCAAAGAGTGAGAGCTATAACTTAGTTGATGGGTTGCTTGCCCAGCATTTGTATAGCCCTGGGTTCTATTGCTGGGCATCATGGCACACGTCTGCAGTCTCAGCATTCAGGAGGTAGAGACAGGAGAATCTCAAATTCCAGACTAGCCTGAACTACATAGGTCATTCAAGGTGACTTAGAGTGAGTTTTCCTCATGTTGATGGAACTGGGACTGTGACTCACTAGAGTGCCTGCCATATGTGCATAATGGCTTAAGTTCAAATCCCACCCCCTTGCCAGAACCCACATAAAAATCAGAAGTTTTGGTTCTTGGAGTAACTAGTTCAATTAGCTAGTTGGCCTAGACTAATCATGAAACTCCAGGTTTAGTGAGATCCTGTCTCAAAAAAACAAGATGCCAGGAATAGTGGTTACATACCCTTAATTTCAGTACTCAGGAGACAGACAGAAAGATCACTAAGTTGGAGGCCAGCCTGGTCTACATAGTGAGTTCAAAGCCAGCCAGGGATAAAGTGAACCCCTGTCACTAATATTAATAATTTGAAAGATCAAGGAAGATAACCAACCTCAGCCTCTAATCCTCATGCTTACATGCATACATGCATGCTCTCTGGTACATGTTTACACATACACACACACACACAAGGGTATAAGTATGCAGGGCTTTGTATTGGATCAGGCATCTCTGCCCAGCTTTCCCGGAGCTAATGAAAACAGGATTCTCGAGAAGCTGAAAAGTCTTAAAGACAGGAAGGGGAAAATCCTAATTACTACCCTAGAAAACAACCACCGGGCTCTAAACCCAGCAGGTTACTGGAAGATAACACGTGGGCAGTGAGTCATTAGGACGCTGTAATCCTTACTGTGAAAGGGAGAGTTATAACCGTATCATGGGGCCAGGAGAGGAACAAGGCTTCATAAATCACTCCGCTGGCACCGCTGCCTGAATACCCAGGCCTGTAGCAATCCATCCCAAATGAGGGAATAATAATGTCACGTTCTCCCAGCCCTTTCCTAGGAGAAGAAAATGTCGTAATAGAGAGCAGGGAGGTATGTAGAAGAGCCCTTTCTGGGCCATGCCTCACGGCAAGGTCAATGGACATGATCTCTTTTTCCAACCCACGCCTCTTGGCCAAGCTGGATAGGGCTAGAAAGAACCTCATATAGATCACTCAGTCTTTTCCAGTTTGTTTTATATAAGGCAAATTGATGTCATGAACCTTTACACTAATGCTGGGCATTGATGCTAGTTGGAAAAGACTTGCTGTTAACTCTTCCATATTATCTGTTTTTCCATTGCACGTATCTAGGCTTTTCTTTAAAGCGGTTATCCCCATTTTATAGATGGAAAAAAAGTTCTATGGAACATCGGAAGGGCTTGGTTTTTGCTTGCTTGCTTGTTTTGAGACTAATTGAAGGTCCCAAGAAGTAGTTTCCATATCAAATGAAACACCAAAATGAGTAAAAGCTTAAAATTAATAGCTAACCCCTTTGCTGTTGATGAAGAAGTCTCAATGCTGTCTAATGACTCTGCTCTGTACAGTAACTTTGAAATCCAGCTCTCTTCATCTTGATGGTAGCTTTGTCTCCTAATCCTCAGTGTCCATCCAACCTGAAGAAAGGAGTCTGGAAACTGAACCACAGCATGTCTGCCATGTCACAGCCAACAACTAGTCGGGCTGCCCTATTGAACCGTAAAGGGCCAGGAAATGGAATCCTTACAGAACAGTTAAAGAATCAGCGAGTTTGGCACATCTTGAGCATATAGGAAGTGCACACCGGTGTTACTTTAGTGGCTTACCAAAGGCCATGATTCTGACTCAAATCATACCAAATCAAACAAATACCCAGGCTAAAGTGTCTTCATGTGTTCATTTGTTGTACTTTTAGTAGCTTACCAGCAGGGACATAATCTTTCCTTAAGTTGTTTTTTAATCAAAACCAGATACTGAGATTATATAGTGTTTTCATTCATTTGTCCATCCATCCATCCATTCATTCATTCATTCATTCAATTTTCACCAGTTTTCCAATAGAAACATGGTCTTTCCTTAAGACTTACTGGACCAAACAAGGACCTGGACATACTGTATTCATTTGTTTGACTTACTTGCCAATTGAGGCTTGATTGTTTCTCTGAGCATACTGGATGGAACCTAGGCACATCGTTATTCTTCATATATGTATATATGTACGTATGTATGTATGTATATGTATGTATTTGCTCATTAAGACAGTGCCCTGCTAAATAGCCTAGCCTGGCCTAGACCCCTGATCCTTCTGCTTCGGCCTCCGTACTGCAGTTATGTTGTGAAAGCACTAATATCTAAATGAATCAATTGGGACTATGACTGAGTAGATGGGTATAGCCAAGGCAGGGTATACAGACTGGTGGCTTGTTTCTTTGTTCCCCCTGATATTTTAGGGGAGGGTTATGTGATAAATGATTTTCCTAAAATCTGTGGTCCAGGACTGGAGAAATAGCTCAGTGCTTAATATCAAATACTGCTCTTGCAGAGGACTCGAGTTCAGTTCCCAGCACCCATGTGGTTCCAGCTCCTGGGAATCGGAATCACTTTTCTGGCCTCCATGAGTACCATCAGTCACACACACACACACACACACACACACACACACACACACACACACACACACAGGGGGGTGGGAGATATTAAAACAATAAAATAAATATTTTTAAAAATCTGTATGTCAGAGGACAAAGACCCCCTTCACAGTTGTGGTCTAATTCCAGTCCTGTCTGTCCCTTGTACTTATACCTCTAAAGCTAATGCAGGGTTTTGAGTCAAATTATAACACAGTCAACCACATAATAAGCAGATTGAGAAAAGCCCATATTTAGAGTGGCCACTTGCCCCGGCTGTAAGTGGCAGCTGTTGGACTCCATTCGGTATGTCATGTCCTTGTCAAAACTATGGAGTGAGGGAACCTCGTAATTTCTCTGCACTTGCTGATCCCTCTGCTCTCACTGGCTGTCCCAAAATTCTTCAGCAGGCAATTGGCTCTCCAGTAGGACCACAGCCTTTTGATATTCAAATGTTGGGAGTGTGCTATTTAATCATTAGGCAGTTTACCAAACACAAAGGTAGGCCATTGTTCCTTGGGAATGCCTGCTTACTGAAGGGAAACCCTGGAAACAAATGATTTTTTCTGGAAACATGACTTTCCTGTAGACTACATTCTGGTCTCCTTTTCTGTTAACTTCTCCTGCCCCAGTAAGGAAGTACACTCCTGCCCCAGCAGGAGGAGTGTACAGGAGCCAAGGCTAGGGGATGATGGGTATACCGCTACTAACCCTGCCCTCAGCCCAGAGGCAAAAACTCTATAAATTGTGTATACCCAACCCAACCACTTGTGTGCTTCTGAAGAACAGTTTTTTCTGTGGGAGGTCATGCTCTGTGTGGAGGTCAGAGGACAACTTGAGACAGTCAGTTGCTTCTTTCCATCATGGAGGTCTTGGGGATTGACTCTCTCTAGGCTTGGCAGACTTTTACCTGCTGAGCTATTTCACCAGCCCTACAAATTCCTTTCTTAGGAGCAGAGAATCAGTGACCAACTCTACCATTAAGCTGACTTATAATCTTGAAAAATGACTTAACATAGCTGGCTAAAAGAGACAGGAAAGTGTCTGTATGAAGTGAGCCATCCCAATAGCCTGACTTTGAGTTCCTGATGGCTACCCCTCTCTCCACTGAATACATCCTCTATTGTGGCGTGGTCACCAGGTCAGTTTATGCAGTGGTAGCAGTGGAACCCAGGGCTTCTTGAACCCAGCACCACAGAGTTGTCGTCAGAGTCTGAATGAGAGTCTGAATGATGCTTCAGCACTTGTGTGTGTGTGTGCATGTGCGTGTGTTGACTTACTGTTACATAGAATTCCAAAGTAAGTATATACTTGGCTAGCATAAGGAAATTGATGTGGCATACTAAGCTCAAAAGAACATTCTGGATCTGAGATAAGGATCAGAGTGAATTGTGGGTGTGGTGCAGGTCTAAGCAGTAGTACCGAGAAAAAAGAAAACACAACATTGTCCTGCCTACTTTCTCGTCTCCCCATTCAGTCTTACTCATGAATGAGCTTGCTCTGCTCCTGTTTTTGGGACAGGATCTCATGTAGCTCAGGCTGGCCTTGAACTCTCTGTAGCCCAGGATAGCCTCGAATCCCTGTTCATTCTCCCTCTGCCTCTTAATTGTTGGGATCACAGACATATATCAACCACACTCAATTTTGGAGGTGTTGGGGATTGAACCCAGGGCTCCATGCCTGCTAGTAGACAAGCGCTCTATAAACTAAGCCATATCCCCTGCCTCCCCAGTTCTGTCCTTAGAGAAAACATACAAGTTCTCCCTCTGTGTGGCAGCAGAAAATGCTCAGACACCCCTTAGCATGCCCTGAGCATCTCTTTCCCTTCCAGCTTGGTGCACACCAGGAGGGTGGTCAGAATCTTCCTTCGAATCTGTTTCTGCAGGCATTCCTTTGATGGGGCAAGGTGCACCCTGGGGCTGATTGTGTTCCTAGGAGCTGAAAGCTGTCACTGCAGGGTTAAATCTGCAACAGGAGAGAGGCCCTCACAGCAACCTCAGAAAGAATGGGAAATGATGTAGAAGAGACTGGGAGCCGGTTGATTTCTGTTCCTTCCAGCCCATCTTAGGGGGAAGCGGGTGTCTTCCCTCCCCCATCTTCTCTCTGCCTTCCCACAACATACCTTGTACTAACTACATTTTTCAGACCTGACTCTGTACAAACACAATGTTGTTCTGCAAGCATTAAAAGGCAATTTAGTACTCAAAGGATTAAAAGCTCATGTTAAATTGAAGACTACACTTGGCATAAACATTAAAAATTGACAGAACACCCCGCACATTAACAGTACCAGGGCTTCGTAATTAGCATTTAAAAGTAAAACATCATTTCCTTACTGTCTCCTACTTGCTCATTTATAATGCATTTATTATAATACAGATGTGAGCCGAGGCTTCCCACCTTCCTTGGCAACTGAAGAGTATACCTGAACCAAGAAAGACCCTGGGCTCATGAATCCAGGCTGAAAACCAAAAGCCAGAAGCAAACCCCTCACTGGGCCATAGGAGGTTGTCAAGTGGCCCTTTCGGAAGATTGACACCAGGTCGCCCAAAGAAGTCTTCTTCACACCCTCCTCCACCCCCATTTCCCTAACACGTACTTGGAGGAAAATCCATGTAAGCTCAGGCCAGGCATGACTCGGTTTTCAAAATCAAGTAATAAGTTACCATAAGGATGTGGGAAATGACTTGTTGGCTCACTGTCAGATCCTCCCTCTCAACTTTGGTTTGGGGCTGTGGCTCAGCTGGCACAGTGCTTGCTTAGCATACATCCACCCCCAAGCGCTGCAGAAATTGGGTGGGGTCTATGCACACCTGTAATGCCTACACTCTGGAGGTAGAGGGGCAGGAGGACCCATAACTGGTTCGTCCTCAGGTACATACGGAGTTTCAGCCAGCTTGGGTTCAGTTTTTTTTTTCCTTTTAATTAATTTATTTTATTGCTAAAACTGGAATCAAGTTTTCCAATTTAAAGTGAAATTCCACTGAATTAACACAGATGGCTGAATCTGCTAATGAGGACACCTGTTTATGACACCTCTGGGCTCCTGCTCAAATGTGGGGTTCTGTCTGAATCACAGGCACAGTTGTAAGCCCGGAATATGGTGCGGATCCGTTCCTACTCTCTTCTTGCGCAGTTGCCTCTGAACCTGCTACACTGGCTGGGGATTGGGACACATTCAGCTTTTCTGCCCTCTCTTGGTCTGCTGGGTGGCAGCTCCCAGTTATCTCTGTGCACGCTAGTTCCTGTGATAGTCCTGCTAATATGAAGAATCTACCTGAAAAGGGTCACGGTGGAGCTCGAGACTGTGTACATGTGTGTACCTACATAGCATATGAGTTTTGTGTGTGTGTGTGTGTGTGTGTATACACAAACGCACATATATACATACACGTATATGTATGTATATATACAAAATATAGTATATATACGTACACACATATATACACAAATACATACATACACACACACACACACACACACACACACACACACACGGAGAGAGAGAGCACGATATGAATGCATGCCGGTTAAAGACAGCCTTGGGCTCTGTTCTGCAGATGTCATCCACCTTGGTTTTTCTTAATTTTTACTCCATTCCTATTGCTAGTGTGGAGGTGCACATGCCTGTCCCTGCACTCCTGCAGAGGTCAGAGGACAACCTTAGGGAGCTGGTACTGTTCTTTCATGCAGTATTCCAGGGTTAGAACTCAGCAGCATGCGGCCTGCACTCCTTGCTGATCTTACTGGCCCTGCTGTTTCTTTTTTGAGACAGGTTCTCTAATTGGCCTAGAGCCAATTAGAAGGTTAAGCCAGCAAGCCCCATCCCCACCTCCTGCACTGGGATTACCACTATTACCACCACATTGGCGTGTGTGTGTGTGTGTGTGTGTGTGTGTGTGTGTGTGTGTGTGTGTGTGTCTGCTGGGGATCAAACTCAGGTCCTCATACTTGCAGCTGCCGGTTGATCTTTCTTCCCAAACCAACTCTGTACTTGTTTAAAACATTTTTCTTAAGATTTATCTATTTGGGGGGAGGGGGAATCACAATGTACAAGTGGAGGTCGAAGGACAACTTGTGGTGGGCTGGACAGATGGCTCAGTAGTTAAGAGCACTGGCTACTCTTTCAGAGAGACTGGGTTCAATTCCCAGCACTTCCATGGCAAATCCCAAGCATTGCAGGGGCTCCCACATTCTCTTATGGGCATTGTGTTCCTATGGTACACAGACATACATGTTCACAGGTAAAACATACATGGAATAAGACTTTTTTTTTTTTTTTTTTTAAGAACAACGAACCTGTGAGAGTAATTCCTCTTCTTCCACCCTGTTGGTCCCAGGGATCAAACTCGGGTCATCAGACTTGGCAGCAAGCACCTTTATGTGCTGAGCCATCTCACCTACCCCCCCCCCCCCCCAGCTCTGCACTTGGAACACACCTCTAGGCAAGGCAGCAGCTGCCAGTCTGTCGACTGGCCAGATTCTGTAGAGCTTCTCATCAGTTCTCAGCGATTGAATTCAGATCATCAGATGTGTGGTGCCTTCAGAATGCCATTGAGATTGTAAAGATCGCCCAGATGCCTGCCCGATGAGTCGGCTCCAGAAATGTCTGAGAACACATTATCTTTCTCAGGCAGGTCCTCCCAGACCTCATTTGTAATGTGTGATTGAGGACATCTCTCCCTGATGTTATCTAGGGACTTAAAGCAGACCTCCTCAGCTGTCCCCGGCTGGCCCTGTGCACCCCAGCCCGGGGAACTACAAGTTTATCAGGTTAGCCAGATGACAGGACAAATATAATTTCTGGGCCACAAGGCCAGTCTGGGTGAAGGGATGACATAAGGTTGTTAAAAAAAGGGGGAGGTTGTAAATAGACTCCACTCTGGTCAGATGGTGCCAGGGACTGGTCCAACTAGTAAAATGCCCCAGCCCTGGAGGACTGAGGCAGTGAGGCCCATATCCCTGGAGAGGGTCCTGCCAAAGCCAGCTTCCTTGAGAAACCAATTTGGCAGCAACTCTGGTAAACCTCTTGCAGCCAGAGGGAGGAGAAAAGAGGACTTTAGTGCAGATACAAGGATATTCAGATGCAAGCTCGCTCCCTGTCATTTCTTCTCGTCAGTGTAATGATTTTGAAAATTCCAGAAATGTATTCATGCCCCTGCATGACTTTCAGAAATGTTCCTGTCTCACCAAAGCCACGGGCAAAACACGCTTGAATGCTGTCAGGAGCCAGGCTCGCTGACTGGGAGGTGAGGACAACCTGGATTCCTGAGTCAGGCTGCTGGCTAAGCCCAGCAGGGCCTGGAGGGTGGCAGTGTGTGGTTTGCAGGTTAGTTAATTACCGTGGTGTTTGTATGGGAAGATCCTTGGGTGTGTTTGTGGGAACAGAACCCTGATTTTAATTACATCCCTTCTGGTTATTCAGATTACGGGCTTCCCAAGGATCTTGTTTCTCTGGCTTTCAGCTACTCTATGGTGTGCAGAGGGTTCAACAGGAAAACAAAACAAAACAAAAAGCCAAGCCCAGTCTGTGTTTACACTAAGGATCAGAGTTTTAGAGCTGGAAGGGATATAGATGTAGCTAGGCCAGCCCCTTCTACTTTTATAGTAGGAACTGAGGTTTGGAGAGATTAAGGTGACCCATCCAAGGTCACACAGTTTAGAATTGAAACTTAAGTTTTGGGGCTGGGATGAGCGTCAGTTGGTTAAAGTGCTTGCCTAGCATGCGGGAAGCTCTGGATTCTACCCTCAGCACTGCATAAACGAACTGTAGCATTCCATCACAGCACTAGGAAGGTGGAAACAGGAGGATCATGAGTTCAAGGTCATCTTGGGCAATATGGTAAATTCAAGAATAACTTGGTTTACAGAAAATCCTGTCCAAAAAAAAAAAAAAAACACCAAAGTTGGGATGGTCATGGTAGTGCTTGCTGTTAACACCAGGACTTAGGAGGCAAAGGCAGGCCAATGTCTATGAGTTCAAGGCCAGCCCAGTCTACATGGAGAGTTCCAGGCTAGCCAAAGATACACAGTGAAACCCCACTTCATAACAAAGAGGGCGTATGTTGGGGAGATGGTGTAGTTGGTAAGGTGCTTGCCTTGCAAATGTGAAGACCCATGTTTGACCCACAGAACATAGATGTTTAGACATAAAGTGAGTTAGTGTTGTATGGCCAAACTTTTAGTGGGGAGATACAACACACATACCTACTTAGCCCCAGATTGGAAACCCTGCACAGCGCACAGCCTGCAGGTAGCTCAGCGGGTTGGATAGTGTGCTTTCCAAGTAGCTCATTTGATCTAAACCTCTGCCTGGCAGCATGGCTGGTTTCTGCTTTTTCCAGGCATGTGCTGTGAACTCATTCTTCTTTGCAGCTTTTCTCTGCTAAAAGTCTTCTTTTCAGCTCGGCTCCCCACCCCCTCCACCCCTACCCCCACCAACTCTTTTATTGTAAGCATTTATTGTTTACTCTGGCAGGGAGGGGCCTAGTGAATCTAGTCAATTTCAGGAATTTCCTGAAGCTATTTTTGAGCTATAAGAGCCTCTAAGAAGGAAACTGTTAGACAACAGGTAGTGTATCTCTGTGTTGGGAAGCAGAAATAGATTAATGGTCATTGTAGCTTAATGGGTGAGCTCCAGGTTCAATGAGAGATCCTGTCACAAACAAACAAGGTGGCCAGCACCCAAGGAATTATATTTGAGGCCACTTTTCAGATGAACACAAAGGTGTGCACACACACACTCTCATCCATGCATCCATGCACACAAGCATGTATATGTATGCTTATACACCCCCAAACAAACAAACAAAGCCATCTCTCAGGTCTTGGAAATCTCTCTCATATGTGAGCCTGTCAACAGAGAATACCCCCCTTTGTTTTTTCACGTTCGATTTTTTTTACTAGATATTATTTTAATGAAACAGTTTCTTCCTGTCTGTCCTCTGAGTGTAGAAGCTGTTATGTGAATAGCCATAATCTCAGTACTTTCTGTGTGTTCTTTCCATGGGTTTTCTTTGTTTGTAAGAGCACTACTGATACTTCAGGGTAGTCCAAAGCAGCAGCGGCCACGATTCACAGATACAAATTCTTATCCAATACAGCTTGTGCAGGCTGACCAGGGATGTGATCTGTTCTAGCAAAGCGGCCAGGAGCACAGGACACTGGGAAATGTAAGAGCTGGGAATATGGCTCACTGCTTGCCTCACATACATGAGTTAAATGGGTCCCACCCCTAGTACCAGATAAACCTGTGGTGGTACATACCTGTAATTGCAACACAACTGGGAAGGCGGAGGAAGGAGGGTCTAAGGTCAGCCTTGGCTACATAGAGAATTTAAGGCCAGCCTGAGCTACAGGAGACCCTGTCTCAAAAAAAAAGAAGAAGAAAAATGAAACATTGATTTTGAGTTGTATACTTGTTTTTTTTTTTTTTTTTTTTTTTTTGCCTTCAACACAAACAGACACATATGCTAAAACAACCAAATAATTTTAGGCATAGATGCTTGGCAAGATAATGTCCTAACCCCTCTGTTCAGGGCTTCCTGGGCTCTGTGGACTCTGTTAGTGTCTAAGGACTGTCTCAAGCAAACACTTATTTAATAATGACACTCGAACATTTTAATATTTTATTTGATTTCTGTTTTGTGGTTTTTTTTTAGCTGAAAACCGTTTTAATTGTCTTCTCTGCACACAGATAGCCTTGTGTGGAGAAGAAAGGCTTTATAAATGAGATGACCACTGGTATTGCTGCCTTTCTTCCTCTGTCTTCATCAAATTATAGTTGCTTCCATTCACATAAAAGCCCTGATCCTCATCTTTCTGTGTCCAGAAAACAGCACATGTCAAGTAAAAGGCCTGCACTTTGAATATAAGCTGACTAGTAGGTGTCTCTAAGGTTACAGATTGAGGTGGGTAGACATGGGGTCTAGGTTCTTGATGTCAAATTAATCTATAGAAGCAGAGGAAAGCACTCGAGAGAATTTGATTCTGGGCTCTACTGCCCCTGGTAGAAAAGGGTGCTCTACAAGATAGAGCTAGAAATAACCCAGAAGAGGCAATGGATCCTTCCCTTGAGGCCAGTCACAGCCCAGGAAAGTTTGGGAAGCACATGGTTGGTGTCTCCGTAAAGAATGGGGCTGCTTTAGCACTCCAGATTCCCAAGGGCACTCACTCACGGATAAGCAAGTAAACCTAAATGTCTGCCTCTCTCTGTTTCCTCACTCCTACCACCTGTTAGAAATAGGAGTTATTATGCCAACTGTTGCCTAGGTGAGTGCCTTACCATTGAGCCATTCCCCCAGCCCCTCTCTGGGGCATTCTAGTCAAGTATTCTGTTTCCCCTCAGCTAGGGAGAGATTTGAACACTAGTGTATTTAGCCGGACCCTCTCTTTTCACTCCATGGGAGTGTTACAGAGTGAAGAGAGAAACATCACAAACCTTTTCTTTTTTTTTTTTTTTTTGTGGTATACATGTGGGTATATGAATTGTTTTAGTTAGAGTTTTACTACAGTGAACAGACACCATGACCAAGGCAACTCTCAGAAGGACAGCATTTAATTGGGACTGGCTTACAGGTTCAGAGGTTCAGTCCATTATCATAAAAGCCAGAGTATGGCAATGACCAGGCAGTCATGGTGCAGGAGGAGCTGAGAGTTCTACATCTTCATCTTAAGGCCTCCAGGAGGAGACTGGCTTCCAGGCAGCTAGGATGAAGTTCTTAAAGTCCTTGCCCACAGTGGCACACCCACTCCTACAAGGCCACACCCACTCCTACAAGGCCACACCCACTCCTACAAGGCCACACCCACTCCTACAAGGCCACACCCACTCCTACAAGGCCACACCCACTCCTACAAGGCCACACCCACTCCTACAAGGCCACACCTTCTAATAGTGCTAATCCCTGAGCCAAGCATATACAACCATCACATTCCCTCATGTGGCTGTATTTGTGTGTGGAGGGATGCTGATGCCTCATGCTTGTGTTTATGAATGTACTTGGAGGCTCAAAGTTGACAGCAGGTATCTCTAATAGTGAGGAAGAGTCTCCTGATGAATCTACAACTCACCAAACCTCCGTCTACCTAGGAAGCTTGCTCAGGGGAATCCCCTGTGTATGCCTATTGAATGCCAGGGTTGTAGATGGCTGCTGCCATGCCCACCTGGCATTGCATGGGTGCTGGAATCAGAGCTCCTGTACATGACAGTGCTTTACCAATAAGCCAACTCTCCAGCCCCAAGTGTCAGGGACTTGACAGAAAAAGTAGGACATCGTCTTTTGGTTTGATTTATGTATATATTTGTGTGCCTCCCTCATATATTCATGTGAGGGGATGCATACATGTGTGCAGGTGCATATGCATGTGTGTGCACACAGAAATGGAGGCTAGAGGCCAACCTCAGGTGTGGTTCCACGGGAACCATTTTTGAGACCCGGTAGGCTAGGCTGGCTGGCCAGCGGACCCCAGGCACACGTCACTCACTGTACCTTGACTTACTTTGTCAACCAATAATTTTGGGGATGGGATTCAGGTTCCCACCCTTACAAGGCAGGCACATTAGTGTCCGAGCTGTCTCGTCAGCTCAGAATCCAGACTTTAAAATCAGGATGGTGACTCTCCCATACAAGCACCTTGCTGAAGCGTATGTGAATGACGGTGTAATCAAGCTAGCATTACAAGGGAGGATTGAATATTTGAAACTGGGGTGCATCGCTACAGAGCATGTGCTCTCTCCACTGTACCCCATAACTGGGCATCCCAGATGCCTGTCCCACAGGCCCTGGACGGGGCAGTTTGCCAACCCCTCTGAAAGAAAGGAGGAGGGACATCCTCGAGAAGAAAAGTTCAGACATCAGTTAAAATAGGTGTCCTAGCCTCTTGTCTCGCCTTCATATTCACAAACGTTCATTTCTTTCCCTCCCTCTCTTTCATTCTTGCTAGGGACGGTGACTGACAGATTAATATATGTCTAACTACATGTCTCAGAAATCAAAAGGAAGGTGCTGTCAGAATCACTTGTCAGAACATGAGATTAGGCACTTGTCATTTGCAGAGGATTGCCGGTCTTTCAGAGATAAGGTTTCATTTAATGAGGGTAAAAAGCCTCCTTTCAAAAAAGAAGGAAAAAAGGAAGAAGAAAAAAGAGGGACTGAGGGAAGGGAAAGGGACGAGGATTCTCTCTGGCAGTGTAAGCCAAGTGTTTGCTCAACAGCAGACCAGGATCCCCGAGCACCCGGCAGCCACTGATAATGGCCGCCCATCCTCCCCTACCTTCTCTACGCAGAGCCACTTCAAAAGCAGCTATCTTTGCTTCTCTTTGGAAGCCAGAGAGTGTTCTCCTTTGGGAAGAGGGAACTAGGGTTGCACTCTGGATTTCAAAAGCAGGCTCTAGAAAGCTCAAGCAAACTGGACAGTGGGTTTGGTGCCCAGGAAGGGACGCCCCTTCAGTGGGTTTCGGTGAGCTCTGGGGACTTGAGTGGCATCCTCTGACCCAGCTGCAGCCACTTGTGTTTTGTTGTGGGAAGTATGCGTTACGTTTGTTGGCATGTGCTGATTTTCTTAACTGTGACATGCTGAAGTCCTCCTGGGGCTTAGAGTGTTGTGCGCACCAACCAGGATTGGTTCTATAGGAGGTTTCGACCCCAGGAGTCAGGTCTCTCCTTCCACCATGTGGGATCCAGGGATAAGAATGAGACCCAGCACAACCTGTGGCAGTTTGTTGTAGTATTCCAGGGACCAAACTCCAGTAGTCAGGAGGGATGGCAAGTACCTTAACCTGTTGAGCCATCCCTCTACACACACACACACACACACACACACACACCTGCTGAGCCATCCTTCTACACACACACTCCCCCCCCACACCTGCTGAGCCATCCCTCTACACACAACACACTTCCCCCACACACACCTGCTGAGCCATCCCTCTACACACAACACACTCCCCCCACACACACCTGCTGAGCCATCCCTCTACACACACACACACACACACACACACACACACTCCCCCCCACACACACCTGCTGAGCCATCCCTCTACACACACATACTCCCCCCCACACACACCTGCTGAGCCATCCCTCTACACTCACACACTTCCCCCACACACACCTGCTGAGCCATCCCTCTACACACCCCCCACCCCACACACACCTTGTCTGAAACTAGATTGCTTACTGACCTGGATCTCACTTACTTGGCTAGCAGACTGGCCAGCAAACATGGGGATCCTCTTATCTCCACCTCCCTGGTACTAGAAATGCCAATCTACACCTCTACATCCAGCTTTTTATGTGGGTTCTGAAATCAAACTCAGGTCCTCATGCCTGCATGGCAAACACTTGACTGGCTCACAATATTAAAAAATAAATAAAATAAAACATTTAATGTCATTGAACGTCCAGTGTGGCGCTTCTTTTACTGAGCCTCAAATGTGATCTATTCAATAGAAATATCTCAGATTAACCTCTCCCACCCTTCATCATGGATACCACCTCTTAAAAGACCAGCATTATTTTCGAGAAATTATTTTGGAGGAAATTTCTACTCCAGCGAACTACTCCGGGCTTGGTACTATAGGCAGGACAAATCCCTTCGGGATGGGCACGTAATTCAATTGGCAGGGTGCTTGCCCTATGTAGGCATAGGTTCAGTTCCCAGCACTGTATAAACCAGGAGTGTTGTCTTATGCCAGCCACCCCAGTACTTCAGAGGTGGCAGCAGGAAGAGCAGGAATTCAAAGTCATCCTCAGCTACATAGTGAGTTGTGGTCCAGCCTGGGCTATGTGAGGCCCTGTGTTAACAAACCCTTTCAAAGCTACTGTAACAAAGAGAGTCAACAGTATATACAGAGGAAAGGGTCTGCAGCTAAGAACTTTCCAGGTTGACAAACGGGGACCAACAAGGAGAAAGCAGAAAGGGTAGAATTTGAGACATGCGGTACTTCTTAAGGCTGCGTTCAGCAGGCCCATGAGGTTAATTTAAAGACAAAGCTTTTCCCTGGATCCCACTCTTGTTCCTGTGACCCGGATTTTCCATTACCAAATTCTAAGGACCTAGATCCCGATATCGTAGGCTAGCATCTGGAAGCCGTTTCACCAGTTGATCATCTGAGCTACGGAGGCCAAGCGGGGCTGCACAATAAGGCCTTAGCAAGCCAGATTTTCAAGTCATAATGAAGTAATAATAGGTCCGAGGAAGAAAGACTCTCTGCCCTTCAAGCCCAGTTCAGACTGTTTGTTATTTGAGTTCATTGTTAAGGAGTCAGATGGGGCTCAGTCGATTCTGAGTGTCGCTTGCACTTTTTCTTGTTAGGAATGTTTTGACTAAGGGAACAGTAGCAGCAGCAGCCAGAGAGATGACTCTGCAGTTAAGAGCAGTTGTTGGTCTTTTAGGCTTTGGTTTCTACCTAGGGCAGCTCCCACGTCCTAAACTCTAATCTCAGAGGATCCCAAACCTCTTCTGGCCTCTGTAGGCACTGTGCAGGAGATACACACGCACATACACACGCTTAAAAATAAAACAAATCTTTAGAAAGAAAAAACCCAGAAAACAATTTAAAATCTAACCATAGCACACGTGTAGGGTGGTAGGGGCTCACACCTTTAATCCCAGCACTTAGGAGGCAGAAGCAGAGGGATCCCCGTGAGTTCACAGTTAGCCTGGCCTACAGAGGGGAGTTTCAGGACAGCCAAAGCTACAGAGAGAAATCCTATCTTGAAAATCACTTTTCAGCCCACCCCCAAGATCTAACTGTAGTGCGTGTGCATGCTTTCTTTCCGAAGTATGTCTCTGTTGGTTTTCAGAATACAAAGAATGTGGTGAAGCATTCACCCTTTTTGGTTTTTGTTTTTAAAACACAAAGCTGACAAATGTGCTTGACAGGGGCCCCCAGTACTGTCTGACAGCTGCAGGGGCTCGCTGATCCTTTGACTATTTGGATAAAGAAGCACGGTTGTACTCACCAGTTGAAGGCTTGGACATAAGCCACCCCATACTTCTAAGCCCTTGTTGGTTTACCAGGAAACTCCAAGAGAGTGTTGTACAGAGAGTAGGACCAGGAAAGGTTAACCCAGTAGGGTGTAAATACCATGAAAATGCGAAGAAGGAAATGTGATTTCCTTCCCCCCCTTGTGTATGTGGTGTCTTGTTGGTTTGGTTTGTTTTGAGGAGGAATCACCCGCTGTGTAGCCTTGGCTGACCCGGAGCTCACTGTGTAGACCAGGCTGGCCTCAACCTCACAGAGATCTATCTACTTCTCTCTACCTCCTGAGTGCTGGGATGAAAAGTGTGTCTCACCACCTCAGCCAGATGCTATCCATAAAGTGAGTACCACATTGGAAGGAATCACAAGAAAGCCAGAAGCAGTGGTTGCTTTCTTTAACCCCAGCACTTAAGAGACCAAGACAGGAGGATCAGGAAATGAAGGCCAGCATGGGTTAGTCAGTCTCAGCTACACCGTGAGATCCTGTCTCAAAAGAGAACTAGAAAAAGAAAAGTCAGAGAAGTGTCTCAGCAAGCACTGCCTGGTAAGTAAGTCTGAGCAGAGATTGATCCCAGAGATCTGCTTAGTGAAGAGAGAGAGTTGTGGTTCTTCCAGCTACACACACACACACACACACACACACACACACACACACACAAACACACACGCACACACACACACTTTATCCTGTAGAGTCTCAAGTAGCACAGCCTAGCTATGTAGCCGTATCTTGATCTCCTGATCCTCTTGCCTCTACTCCTCAGGTTCTGGAATGACAGCAGTCCACAGTCATGTTATTTCTGAAACACACTAGAGTCACCCACTAATGAGACGAAGCCAGTGTAGGCCTAGTCCCCGCATAGGCCAGTGATGTGCAGGCATTTTGCTGGCCTTGTACTGGACTCTCACACTCAGCCAGTAATCTCACAAATGCATGTTGTCAGCTGTAAGTGAGCTCTGGTAACCCAGAAGAAATCCATCACCACTGGTACTAATGAAAAACAACGGCAGAGCACACTGCCTCGCTGAGAATGTTGCCTGCCACTTGATCTTTGTATAAGAAGGACAACATCGTAAATTAAAACAAAAGCTACCAGCCGACAACTGCTTTGTTTTCACACCAACCCCTTCTTCTCTGAGAACACTCGTTTGCCAAATAATAAATAGCATTCTTTACCAGCTGCCCCAAGTAAAAACCGTGTTCATTATAGGCAAGTGGCTATTTGAAAGCCTGGCTACCAGTTTCCTGTTTGACTAACACTTGTAATTAAATCCATCAACTCCAAGATTCTTGTGTAAATACCAGATGCTCACTGTTTTTTTTTTTTTTCTTTTTAAATTCTAAAGAATGTGAAAAGTTGTATAGTAGCTGTAGAAGCTAAGTAAGGCAGGGCATTGCACGCTTTCAATCCCGGAACAGGAACTGACAACACACTGGGTTCAAAGCCTGGACTAGAGGAGATGCTTCTGAAAGGGAGATGGGAGAGGGAAGCTGAGGGAGAGGGAGGGAGGGAGGGAGATACACCCCCCCACACACACACACAGAGACAGACAGACAGACAGGCAGGCAGACAGACAGAGGGTAGGGAGGGAGACACACACACAGAGAGAGAGAGAGACAGACAGACAGACACAGAGGCAGACAGACAGACAAAGAGAGGGGAGAGAGGAAGGATGCTGAGAGGCTGGGAATGGAGCTCAGTTGGCTGAGTACCTGGCTAACACGTACCAAGCCCCAAGTTCCATCTCCAGCATTACATGAACTGGAAACAGCGGTGCACACCTTTGATCTCAACTCCCGAAGAGGGAAGCAAGAAATTCTGGACCATCCTCTCAGCTCTATAGGGTGTCTGAGGCTGCCATGAGCTCCGGGGGAGCCTGCTTTAAAAAAAAAAAAAAATGACAAGGAGAAATGCAATTTTATTTATTTATTTATTTATTTATTTATTTATTTATTTATTTATTTATTTATTTATTGTTGTCTTAATGAAGCCCTATTTCTCCACACTGGCTTCCGTGTGAATTTTTGATAATCTTCCAGTTGGGTCAGCCCACCTTAGTCACTCAGCGTGGGCCTCTCCCATCTCTGGCCCAAGTAGTTGATGTTAAGTTAACATCGGTGCCTAGTTCAGCAGCAGATGGTCAGGGCTGCAGTGTAGTGGTTGGGAGAATCCAGCACGCCTGGGGGAAGCTCGTGACTAGGAGAAGAGAGGGTTGGCCCCTCACTCCCTGCGGGGCTGCAGCCTGCTTTTCATGTGCTGTTGAGGCGGCCCCTGCCAGCTGTCACTTGGATTTATTCAGTAGATCATATGGGGAAGCAGAGAAGGAGGTTTGGGATGGTGCTGGGTAAATCCACCTTCCCTCCTGGGGTGAGAAAAATCTTCCAGCTTTTACTCTTCAAGGGTGGGGGGAGGGTACGGTCTATATTTTGAAGTTTGTTCCTGACCTGTGGGGTGGGGGGGACGGGGTAACTTTTTACAGTCTTTTCTCATGCACATGTGTATAGTAGCTCCATGTCAGGTGACAACTTGCTGTACTCTGTTTTCTCCTTTCACCATGGGAATCCAACTCAGGCCATCAGCCTTAGGCCATAAATGTATTACCAGCTGAGCCATCTCTGCCTAGGAAGGTTAACGGTCGCACCCCAAAGTGATGCTTCAGCCACGGTTCAAACAACCCTCCCTCCTTTGTGCCTACAGAAGGTCAGTGTAGTTGTTAGATCTGTGGTGACCTAAGCAAAGACTGGGACAGTGACTTGGTAGTTTATTCTTGGCATCTGTAATGCAAAGCCTAGGAAAGGGGCTCCCAGCACAGTGCTGAAAGATTCAGCCTGTGTATCTAGCTTTGTCTTAAAACATACAGCACCCCTAAAACCAGTCACCAAGATTTTTCTCTGAATAGGGCAAACTCGAACCTTCCTGGCTATTAAGCTGTCCCTGACTTTAGTGGTCACTCCCAACTAATCATGTAGAATGAGCTGCTCTCTGGATAGCCCCTGTCCCCCTTAGGAAAGTCTGATGTAACACAGGCTAACCTAGCGTTTACTGCAAGGATGTCCTTGAGCATCTGATCCTTCTGTCTCTACTTTTCCAGAGTTGGGATTACAGATTTGTGCCAATATTTTTGTGACAAGATTAAGGCAATTATGGTGGAGTTGGAGGAGGATAGTTCCTATTTGTACACACACACATACACACACACATTAGAAGGCCAGAAAAGAATGTGTTAGGTCCCTGGAGCTGGACTTAAAGGTAGTTGTAACCACCCATCATGAGTGCTAAAAATTGAATGTGTGTCCTCTGCATGAGCAGTAAGTGCTCTTAACCACTGAGCCATCTCTTCAACCCTGTGGTTACTTTTTTTTTTTTTTTTTTGAGACAGGGTCTCTCTCTCTCTCTCTCTCTCTCTCTCTCTCTCTCTCTCTCTCTCTCTCTCTCTCTCTCTCTCTCTCTCTCACACACACACACACACACACACACACACAGGAGGCCTACATTTATTTGCTAGGAACTCACTATGTGAGGGGGGGCATGACCTTGAACATATGACCTTCTTTCCCTCTACCTACTGAAGATTAAGATTCCAGGCCCTAGCCAACATTTCTGGTTTATGCTGTGCTGGCCCGGGACTAGTATTTTATGCATGCAAGGCAGGTGTCCTACCAACTGAGCTACATCCCCAGACTCACAAGGTTTGTTAGACCCTGCAGGAAAGCATGAAAGGTTGGAGACATGGCCTGCGTCACCTCAGCTACTTTCAGTTGCTATTTGGGAAAAAAAAAATCACAGCAGAGCTGTCAGATGGCAGCTGTACATTTGGTGGCAATGAGAATTCCAGATTTTATGCTAATTTGGTTTCAGGTTCCTTTGAACCCACAGTTTTATGGGGCTGTGCTTAAAACTGCAATCTGTTTCGGATAAAAGAAGGGATTACTGAAGACTTTTTAGTTTTGCAAACACCCCTAGTCTCCAAAAGAAAGGGAGGGGGCAGATTTATTCTTTCATTAATATTGACATGTTACATTTCCTTGACTTTATTACTGGGAAAACTGCCTTATTAGAGCGAGGGGTTCTTGTTTTTTCTCCTTCTCCTTCTTTTTCTCCTCCTCCTCCTCCTCCTCCTCCTCCTCCTCCTCCTTCTTCTCCTCCTTCTTCTCCCCTTCCTTCTCATCCTCCTTCTTCATCCCATCCTCCTTCTTCTTCTTCCTGTTAACTCTCTGACTTCTGTTGCATCTTTCACAAGATCAGAAGGTCCTC
>NC_137964.1:17705042-17842542 GCF_963924665.1 Micromys minutus
AAAGAAAGAAAATGTTTCCTTGAGAGCAGTAGCAGAAATTTGTGCCGCCAACATCTGCAAATGGTAGTTACACAAGGCCAAAGAGGAGGTGGCAGGTCCCCCAGAGTCACACCTAGGCTTGCCTGACCTCTAATCAACACTAATATTTTCATATCACTTAATCATTTGCAAAGGATACATTTCTGGGGCAGGTGAGATCAGTGCTATCAAGTTTGCTGTCAAGCCCGCTTACCTGAGTTCAATTCCCAGGACCCACATTGTGGAAGGAGAGAATCAACTCTTTCAAGTTGTCCTTACTAACCCCACCCCCAATCTCTCAATCCCCCTCTCCACTAAATATGATTTAAACTTGTTTTTAAAGAATATGGATGGGTCTGACCCATAAAGCCAAACATGGGAGATACATAGAAAAATGTTCGAGTCACCCACTATATCCTGATACCACAGAAGAGGATCAAAGCTAAAGACAGAACAGCAGTGAGAAGCCAGAAATAAGAGTGCTTTTAGGAAATCTACATTAAGGAAAATTTGTAACTTTTTAACTCCCTTCTCCAGCTCTTCCCACTCCCCATCCCCCAGTTTCTCCAGAAACTTTATGATTCACCAGAACAGTGAAGGCAAATACTCTGTTCTTGCCTATCTAGGACTTCTGCAAGTGTTCAGTCTTGAAACCTCAGACAAAAGCCTCATTTGTTCACACTGATAGAAGAGCTGAATTCCAAGGACCCTAGGGATTATTAATACTCCCAGGTAACTCATTTCCAAGGACAGCTACTCAAGCTTTAGAGTGGAGGTGGTCAGGAAGATGGACCAGTGTTCAGTCAGCGGCCATTTCTCAGGATGTCAATCATCCTTCGAGCTGTAAAACCCAAGTAGGTGAATGTTTTCTTTTGTTTTCTGTGGCTGCGATAAAGTCCTCTGACCAAAAACAACTTCTAGGAGGAAAGGATTTGTTTTAGACTACCCTTCTAGGTCACACTGAATCATTGAGGGAAGTCCGGGTAGGAACTCACAGCAAGAACCACTGAGGACTGCTGCTCTCTAGCTCGATAGCTTAGAAGCACACTCACAGGAGATTGTGCTGAATTAGCTCTTACCCAATCCAGGGCCACTTGCCTAGGGCTAGCACATCCCTCAGGGCTGTACCCATTGCGATCGGTTAATAATCCAGGCAGTTCCCTACAGACACACCCACGGTCCATCTAGGCAACTCCTCACTGCAGGCTTTCCTCTCAGATACCTATAGCTCACTGTGTCAAGCTGATGATGAAAACTAACAAGGTAAATATGCCTCACAGTGCTCCTCTGGCTAAGACATGCCTACCACAACCTCTCCGATCTGGAAGCTTCTCTAGATTCTAGACATGAGAATGAGTTTTGAGGAGGGTTGTTGTGCACACCTGCAATCCCAGCATTTAGGAAGAGAGAAGCAGGGGCACTTGAGTGAAGGCCAGCCTCGGCTACACAAAGAGACACTGTCTCAATAAAAGAACATTGTAATCCCAGCACTCAGAAGCTGGGGGGGGGGGGGGAGGCAGGAGTATCAGCAGCTGAAGGACATTCTTCCTAGTAGAGGCAGTTTGAGGCCACCTTGGGTAAACACACATTTTCTTCACAGTTTGTTTTATTTTTTTTTCATGTGTGCATTTGTGTATCTGTGTGTGGGTCTGTGCATGTAAGTGCAGGTACCTGTAGGGATCAGAAGAGGGCACACCATCCCATGGAGCTGGGGTTACATACTGAGACCCACTCCTGTCCTCTCTAAGAGCAGAAGTTTCTCTTAACTGCGGAGCCATCTCTCACCTCTGCACTTCCGTCTCTGTGATGAGCCCCGGAGTTTATTTTTGTACTTCTGGGTCTGGGATTAAGAAACGGAGGTTGAGCCAGACATGGTGGTGCACGCCTTTGATCCTTTCACTTGAAGGCAGAGGCAAGTGTGTCTCTGTGAGTTCAAAACCAGTCTGGTCTCTATAGTACATTCTAGACCAGCAAGGGCTACAAAATGAGACTTTGTCTCAAAAAAGAAATGGAGGTTGGCTCCCCGGGAGTATGGTAGACTAGGAATGCATACAGAAGGTACTAGTCACTCTTTAAGAGTCTCACTGTCACCTCAGCTCCTTGCTAAGGCCTCTGTATGCCTCCTGTGTCATTTTCCTTGTCTGGAACTAGGAGAATATACCATTTTATGTATGTCTCCCCCAACAGCGATGTAAGTGTTAACATCATGATAAACACTTTTGAGACACACACTACTCCATACATGTGTCAGTGTCTTCAGTAAAGACTCAGTCTCGGGACCACTAGACCACAGCGTCATGTGTGGTGTATTGTTTTCCCTACCTTCTTTTCTTGCCTGCAGTCCCCCTGTGAGAAGCTGGGGTATGGCTGCATGGTAGAACCCCTGCTGGTTCAAGAGGCTGGGCATGTGGCTTTGTGGTAGAGTTCTGGCCTGATTTGTATATGCATCCGTAGCAGCACAGAAAATGAGAAGGAATCCGATGAGGTTCCTGTCGACATCTGGGTGACATGACTATGGAGGGAATTTATTTTCCATTTCACTGCTTTTCTTCTGTGGTGTCAGCCTCTGAATGTTAATATTTTAATGTAGATTTGGTGGCTAAGTAAGATATATTTCATATCATTTCCTATACCTTTCTCCCCCTTAGTAGTTTATAGTCAACTCTGAAGTTTGAAAGTAAAATTTTTTTCCTTGACTTCCACACTTGGAAAATATTTATTCCTCACCCTGCATCTCAGTAGTATGCGCCATAAACTAACACCGTTCCATTTATTTACTTCCCTCTTGTTACAGCCGTGATCGATGGTAGGGACAGAGGCATACGGTGGTGGAGGGGTTTTGTTTTACAGCAGCAGGAATACGAGCCACGCAGCCTCCTCTCCATCTGACAAGTAATGACGCTTCCATTTCAAAATTCACCCCTTCAGAAGGGATGGAGGCTGTGGACTTAGGGGCCAGCTGAAGCTGACAAAAGGAAGGAGTACTGATTTCAAGGTATTGGCCTACACAACGGAGTCCCCAGGACCCAGAAGAGTGGCTGTCTCCTGGGCTGAAGAAAGTGAAAGGAAGAAACCAGCAGGGACAAAGGGTAGACTGTGGCAAGAGGGGTTTGCATCTCCTTTCTGGCAGCCAGCATCTTATTTTTGCTACTGTTGAACACACTGGGGCTCTTGTTTGGTCACCATAAAAAGCAGGTCCTAGCTGGGCAGTGGTGGCACATACCTTTAATCCCAGCACTGGGGAGGCAGAGGCAAGTGGATCTCTGAGTTCAAGGCCAGCCTGGGGGGGGGGATAGATATTTGGGGATTTGGGGATTTGCTTCAGTTGGTTCAGAGCTTGCTACCATGCATGGATCTCCAGTTCCATATAAACCAGGTTTAGGAGCAAGCCTGTAATCCAAGCCCTTGAGAGGTAGTGGGAGATCCGCTCAGTTTAAGGGTATCTTCAGATACATAGCAAGTTCAAGGCCAACCTGGGACACATGAGCCCCTGTCTTCCCCACATATAAAAAAGATTAAGAAAAGGCAGACTAAGTGGCATCTACCCAAGGCTAGTTAGAGAAGGAACTTCCACACATTATTACTTCCCTTCAGTGCTCTATTCAAACTGCTTAAGTGATTTAAAATTAAAGGCTTGAATAGATTTCTGTAAAGGCTTCCTCTTCCTTTAACTGAATCAGGAACCTCCCAGCATTTCTCTGTTGGGGCTGTGCTTCAAGCTCATTATGTTTCCAAAGCTACATACAAATAGATGACTGGAACCTTCTCAATGCAAAACATTCACCCCACAGCAGGGGCTTTAAAGAAACATTTTCTATAAACATGACCAGGTTAAGTCTGGTAACTTGTGTTACCCACTGAATACCATCTCGAATTTCAAATTGTCAGTCATTAAGTCTTTAGAGCAGTGGTTCTCAACCTTCCTGATGCTGCGACCCTTTAATACAGTTCCTCGTGTTATGGTGACCTCCAGGCATAACATTATTTTCATTGCTACTTCATAACTGTAATTTTGCCACTGTTAAGAATCAAAATGTAAACATCTGTGTTTTCCCAAGGTCTTTGGCGAGGCCTGTGAAAGGGTCCTTCTACCCACAAGGTGTCAACAACCCACAAGCTAAGAATGGCTGCTCTAAGTGGATCAGAATTGCTGTTTGTTTTGGTTTGCTTTTGTTGTTTTGACAAAGGGCCTCATTTTATAGTCCAGGCTGGCCTCAAAATCATAATCCTTCTGCCTCAGTTTTCTGAATTAAAAAAGACTTTAATATATAGTGAGGAAGATGGCTTTACCTTTTGCTTGGAAAATTTGACTAAAAGACTTAACTGAAATCTTTGATCTTTAAAAAACTTTTTGACAATTTCATACATATATATTATATTTTGTCATATTAGTTATTATATCAGATTTCCCTTCTAATCCCACTGAACCCCTTCTTCACAGTAAGTCCCCCTCCTGCTTTTGATGTTGAATAGCTAGTCTATGCTTTGTGTGTGTGTGTGTGTGTGTGTGTGTGTGTGTGTGTGTGTTTGTGTGTGTGTGGGGAGGGTGTTTTCCTCTGAGGTTAAATATGGCTACCTGCAAAATCATAAATGCAGTTATTTACTGGAACATTGGTAACTAACCAAAGGCCACCCCACTGAAAAGAATGAGCCCCAACCCCAACCTGTGATGATATTCCATAAACTCCTGAAATAATCAATTTAACAGGACAAAGACATTGGAGTCCATGCCTAATCATGTTTGTTTAGTTGATTCAGTCTTAGGTAGCCCAGGCTGGCCCAGAACTCCTCATCCTCCTGTCTCAGCTTGAGTCCAGGGTTTTCTCATTGATGGTTAGTAGGATTACCCCTCTCTAAGACTTGCTGTCTTTAGAACTAGCTCAGAGTCTGAAGGTGATGTTAAGAAGCCAGAATTTTTTTCGTGTATTAAGCCACTCGAATACAAAAGACATGATGGCTTCCAGCCTTGGACGAGACATCTTCCTAAATGGGGCCTGATGTAGTGGCACATGTCCATAATCCCACCATTGGGAAGAAAGGAGGCAGGAAAATGGACAGCTGAGGCAGAGACCTTTTTAGTATAGTGAGATGCTGTCTCAATAAAACAAAATAAAATGAAATGGCCGACAAGGAAGACAGGGGAGGGGCCGGGTTTCAAAGCTGTACATAGGAGATCAGGGTCACCCATGGCTACATGGACACTCCAGACCTGCTGGAGCTCCAGGTTACCTTTCCTCAAAGTGGATAGTTAAACCAACCCATTTCTCCCAAACGTTATTTTGCTGTATTTTCTAGAGGGGTGAAGTTTGAAACAGTCCTTTGATTTCAAAAATTTATTAAGGGGATTATAATATATTGCTCTACACCAAGCACCCACCCCCATTTCTTCTTTGAAAAGTTTTTTTTTAATGTTTGCATTTATTTGTTTATTGTATGTATGCTTGTGGAGGTCAGAGACAACAGGTCTCTTTTCGAACTATGTGGGTCCCAGGTATGAACATCTGGTTGTCAGGCTTGGTGGCAAATGCCTTTACAATGCTGAGCTATCTGCTGGCTCCTTGGAAAAGGTTTTTTTTTTTTTTTTTTTTTTTTTTTGTTTGTTTTGTTTTTTTATATTAAGAGTTCCATGACATCAGTGGTGATAAAGTAACTTCAAAGAAATGAGACATGTACTTATTATTAATTTATTGACACATTTCACTAAGACAGGTTTTCACCATGTGCCCTAGATCATTCTGGAATTCACTATCTTTTTTTCTAAGTATTGGGATTACAAAATTTCAGTGTTGGGGGTAGAGAGATGGCTTAGCAAAGAGTGTTTGTTGTTCTTGTCAGGGACTGGGGGTTGGGTCCCAGCACCCAAATCAGGTTATTTAACAGCTCCAGAAGATCTGTCTTACAGAATACTGGAACACAGTTTACACACACACACACACAGAGTGGGGAGGGAGGGAGGGAGAATCTTACACTTAATTAAAAAGAAAAGAAGAGCTGTGTATTCTGGTAGAAGGTCAGTGACTGAAATGACTAGGGCCACATTAATGATCACCCAACCGCCCAACCATTCGTTCATCCATCTCTTCCCCCAGGGCCTTTAGCTGGGCTGGCTTCAGGGGACATTCTGGTGATAGGTGATACAGTTACCATCCATGTAATAAAGCGTTGACTTTTCTTTTCCTGTCTTTACATTTGCTGCATGAAAGGAGAAGCCTCAGTCACCACTTGGTGGGGTGCGAATGCATACATGCATAAGTCAGATAGTTTGAGGAATTGTGTAGAGGGAAAGCTGTCTACATGGCCAGTTCGTGAAACCTATCATGATTCGTGGGATGGGGGTTAGATTAAGATTGTTTTTTGTTCTAGACTTGGATTCTATCCCCCTCTGTGCCAGACAATACAAAGATTATGTTGTATTGTGCACCTACTATACACCCAAGATCTATACCCCTGGACCTCCATTCTTCTCTCAGAACCAGCTCTTTGCACAGGAGACTGGCCTAGAGGCAAATCAACCCTAGGCTGCAGGCCTAGTAGCCTCTCCTTGATTTAGCGAAAATCTCCGAAGCTGTAGCTGCAAAGGGTACCGGAGCGTCGTGGTTCCTGCCCGCAGTGGGAAAGGCGCCATGGGGACCAGGGGCCGGTCCGCTACCGGAGGCGGGATGTAGTGGGAGCCACAGCTGTCAGTGTCGCACCCAGGGACTGCGCCCCCGCGGGGCCGACCGGGCGCCAAGGCGGAGAGGAGGGGCGGCAAGGGGCGGGGCGCGTGGGGCGGGACGGAGGAGGGGCGGTGGCACCGGCTGGCGGCTCCGGCTGGGCGCGCCGAGAAGTCCCGCTCCGAGAGCCGGGAGTAAGGCGCGCTCAGTACAGTCCGGGGAGCTAAGTCCAGAGCGCGAGAGCAAGGGTGGGAGAAAGGGGTGCCCCTGCGTCACCTCCAGGGACCCCTTTCCCTGCCACGATCCAGCCCCGGGTAGCCGGTGGCGCTGGCAGCGGGCCGCCGATGGAGTTCACTTGAGCCAGGAACAAGCGGGAGAGGCAGGCCGGAGTGAAGCTAGTCCCGCGCGCGCCCTGTAGCCGCTTCAACCTCAGCTTTCCGCACGGCAGGCGGGCGACACCCGCGGCAGATCGCGACTCCCGGAGCGTGTCGGTGCCACGCCGCGCCGGGCCCAGGACCCATCAGATCAGCCCGCGGCGGTGTCGTACAGGCGGCACCCGCTGTTGGGGAGCCCGAGGCGGCCGCCGGGGAGCTGCTTTCGCCTCTGCCGCCGTACGCCCTCCTCCTCCTCCTCCCTCTCCCTCCTCCCTCCCTCCGCACATGGTCTCCTTTGTCCTGTCGCCGCCGCAGCCGCCTCGTTCTTAGCTCCGCGCACCGCTGCAGCGGCTCCCGGGCCGCTGCTCTTCAGCCCTGCCAGGTCCCCAGGGCGCACCAAGTTGAGCCCCTGGTTTATGCCAGCCGGTTCCCCGCGCGCCCCGCAGGAGCAACCAGGAGAGCGCGCGGGCCGAGCCCCCTCCCCATCTCCCCGCCACCCGCCCGGGACTTGGCTGCGTTGGATGTGTGCGCGCGGCGCTGACTCCTGGCTGCCGTGGAGGAGCCAAGTGCTGCTGCTGCTATAGCTCTGCTGCCTTTGCGGCTCCGGTTCGGATTTGATTCGCGTGCCTTGGCTTTGAGACTTTGGAGAGGAATTAGCAAAACACACGGACTTGCGGACCTAGCCGGGCCGGCTGGAGTTGGGCGTTTTCTCTGCCTTGGGTTTTGGTAGCTCTCTCCCGGTGGTGTGTGCTGATCCACCCGGAGGGAGCCCGGCGGAGGACTCAAACCATGAACTTGGGGTTGACAAGACCACCGAACCCCTGGCGACCAGGTAACATTGTCCCCTCACCGTTGGGGGGTGGGGTGGGGTGGCTCGATCACCGGCCGTCCGCTGTTGCAGGGGAGAAGGCAGGGGTCGAGGGGTCTTTTGTTGCGGCCGTGGCCGGGCCAGGGTGGTAACGTGGGCGGGCTGCTGGCGTCTGGCGGGCCCGGCCTTCCTCCCCCACCCCTCCCCCGCTCCCCTTTGTACTTTCTTAGCTCCCTGAGCTGGCTGGGCTCGGCCGGTGAGCCTTGAGCGCCTACTGGGGGCGGCCCTAGCCAACAGAGGCGAGTCCACCTCTGGGAGTGGACCCATAGCTCCCAGGGGAGACCCACTAGACTCCTAGGCTGGGAATGCCTGCACCCGCTTGGGCTAGGAAAGGGCTCCCTGGATGGTGCTGCCTGCTGACGGGTCACTGTCCTTGGGCTCAGCTCCGGGTCCCCGCCCTCCCGCTTGTGCGCACGCGGAGCCCCGGGAAGCAAAGGAGAGCAGGAACTGGGGCAGGAACTCACCACGCTCAAGTTTCCAAGAGGATTGTCTTTGCACCCTCTTCCAGTGGGTGCCGTTTTGGAGAGCTACCTCGCTGGATTGAGTTTTAAAGGGATCCGGGTACAGCTCCAGACGCCTAGAACCCACCCGTGTGCACAGAAATTTTTTTTTTTATTTCTTTATTTTTATTTGTTTTCTTCTTTAGCCAATGTGCTTGACTTAACTTTTTACCCCCAACGCCAGCTATGGCTTCTAGACCATAAAAAGTATTGATATCAAAGGTAAATAGTACCCACCCTGCCGTAAAATGTCCCAGAGAGCGTGTTTGTCTGGGAATTTTATAGATTGTGCCTCTTAAGTGTATTAAACTCATCAAAGCCAATCCAGGTGAGGAAACGAAATGGCAGCCGATGTTAAATTCTATGCGGCTAAAGGTAAAGGGTGCAGGAGAGAAGAGGGAAGGCGCTAATGTGTCTGCTCGAGATCCACCGGCCAGCATTCGTCGTTGCTAATATAGAAAGAAAAAAAAATAGGGAAATGATCTAAGTTATAGAGCGAAAGGCACTTTTTTTTCCTTCTAAAAGTAACGAAATAAAAATGTCCCCACGATTAAGGAGCCCAGCGATATGGACAAACGATTAAAGAAAAAAAAATGTTTGTATGTGGAGGGTATATGAGGAGGTCAGAGGATAACCTGCGGGAATCCGTTATCTCTTTCCACCTTAAGTGAGTACTGGGAGGGTGGGGGGTGTCGAACTGAGGTCGTAGTGTTGGGCAACAAACCCATTACCTGCTGAGCCATCACGCCCACCCTGTGCAAATGATTTTTAAAAGTGCTGAGTGAAGGAAAGTTACTTGAGGACCGTCGCACGGAATTTGCATCTATCAAGACCTTGCCTGGGACACTCACTTGAAAAATTTGAATGAAGGTGGTTCATGAGACCTGATGGAATAAAGAGGGACTTTTGTTTTTTTTTAAAAAACCAGGGTACCGAGATACATGAACCATGTACCTTCGGTGTTTTTGCCCTTTCAAAGGAAGCCTTTTTGAGACACCCCTTTACTGTAACCAAGGCACAGGAAACAATTCAACACTAGGACTCAGAAAGCTTCCATTAGAAGGCATTGCTCCAAGCGTCTTGAATCTCCGTCAGACATATTTCCTTGACAGCCGTTGGTTACAGAATCATCAGGTCCTCCAGGTCACTTCTTTATCTACTTGAGAGCATACTCGGAGCCTAGTGGTGCTCACAAAGGTGACAGAATCACAGGGGCCTGCCACCTACAGCCTAACCCTATTCTGTTTCCCATACCTAGGACAGTAGGAATGGCAGTGTTAACCAGTTGCTTCTCCCTCTGTTTTTGCTGTTTTGAAAGAGCAGTCATTTTTTTTTAAGTCTATTTCTTTAGACCATTAGATACATCCCGAATTTTTCAACAGTTATTTTATTTCTGTAAAATAACAGAAGATATAGGATATTGCTCCCGTGTGCTCATGTGTAGTTTTATTTTCTTCTTTAAAAAAATATTAACTCCTTTCTTGTTTTGAAAGCCGTGGTTTGCTAATGACCATTCTAAGAACATTTCACACCATTTTAAGAATGATAAAAACTCTTCGAATTGCCAAGTTTTAGACTGCAAGACGTACAAACATAGAAATCTCATTAATATTTGGGACTAGTAACACCCACCTCCGGTGCCTCTGAAACATTGCGTGCCTTTTCAGATTCATGAGTCTCTGTGTATGTGGTGCAGATCAGAGAGGCTTTGTAACTTAATATTCCTGAAACTGCTTAATGCTGAACACCCTCCACAGAACCGTCTTTGTGACTCATTTTTATGAAATGCTACTATAATGATATAATTTCGTTTAGCATTACTTACGATGTCAGGGAAAGCTCTGTGTGTATTTTATTATTCCTGCAAAAGCAGAGGGTTTTCACAAGTGAGTGCAATTGAATACTTATTCTGTATATTTTTGCCCTTGATCCTATTAGTCCTCTGAACCACTCTGTAGAAGGAAGATTAGAATAAATGAGAGCCAGCCATAATAAAAATAGGCTAGGTCTTTTTATATTCCTGGCCTTATGAGCTGGAACATTTCCCTCAGTTATACGAAGAGATATTTCATCCCCATCAATGTAGCATTGAAAGACCACATAGAATATCTTCTTTGTCCCCCAAAGCCAGCACAAGTTCCCTTACCCCAGTCCCCACATTTCTCGCTCCCATATTTATTGAACATTCTGTGTCTTGCTTTGTCAAACGTATGCATGTTGGTATAAAACACGAGAGCGATAAGAGTTTTCTCAGAAGGGTCACAGGTCAAACGTAGCGTGATTGTTGGTTGACCATTTGGGTGTTTGAAGAGGTGTCTTCATATGAGAAGAGTGTACTTTCTTAATTTTACCTGTTTTCTAACTCCTAGAAAGAAACAGTAAATCTATTTTGCCGTCTCTTTCACAAAACCGGCTCACCATTTATTCCCCAGAATGTTAGTGTATAATTTAAACTGACTTTATAGTCTTGCTGTTTGAAGAGGCTTATTGCCTTCCCTCACACCAGTATAATAACCAGCTAACATGATCCCTGAAAAGCATGAAAGGCAACATGGACGGCAGAGTGACCAGGTTTTAAGTAGGGTCAGCTCTCATCTAAACACTGAGTTTGGCCCTGGTTACCGGTGACAAACACTGAGCCTCAGGAATCACCCAACCCGTCTTTAAAAACAAATTAGTTCCTGCATATCCTGGTTGATACCTTGTCAGGGAAAAACTTAATGTCAAAAAAATACACATTTGTGGATTTGTGGAAGAAAATTGAAAAACAAAATCCGATGTCCAAAAAAAAATGTTTAAAAAAATTTAAAAATTAGAAATACTGATCTGTCCATAGAATCGGAAAATTGTTTTGTGAATGAGCTAAATTGCCTTTCGGACCATTTCATAGAAATATGTTTTGCACAGATAATATGTCTAATAAGGACACATTTTGAAAATCAGATTTTTTTTTTCTCCTTTCCCTAGCAAATAGCTGCAGTGCAGGCCTTTCTCCAACAGTCAACCAGCACCACCTGATGGAGGATTTGGGGAAATTCCTGACTCTTCCATATTTTCCTAAAATACAGTCAATTGATTTAAAATTTTATCAGCCGACGATGCTGTGGTTGATGGTCCTTACTGACAGTCTTAATGCGTTTCCTTACCTTCTTGTTTTTCAGGCTTCAGATGCTAGCTCCGAGAAACTCTTCAACACCGTTCTTGTAAACAAAGGTAAGACCCCCCCCTTATTACTCTAAAGGATGGCTTTAAAACATATCATTGTCCAAGAGGAAGGAGAGAAGGAAAACCCATGTGCTCTTCTTGTCTTTAGCAGTTCTGTGCTTTTTGCTTCGCTGTGGCATCTGGATGTTTTTGAGGTGAAGGAGGAAAAAAAAAAACGTTCATTTTTTTGGAAAGAATTTCCTGATTAAACTGACTGGTGGTGGTGTTCATTTCGTGTAGGATGCTGCAACAGAGAAGAATGGTTTTACAGTGCCTTGATTGTTGGTTATCCAGTTCCTGGCAGTCGGAGGTCTATAAATAGTGTGTACATGTGCCTCAGACAGTAATAACCAATGGGGTATTTAATATTCACGGCATTATAGCCGTAAAGCAGGCCTTCTTGTGCTCTGGGCTCTCTGTAAAGTTAATAAATGGGAAGAGGGCAGGATTTAAACGCACACTTCTCCACTTATTTCTTTCAAACCTCCATCCATACAGTAAGGGAGGCTTGATGCTGCTGAGGGACATTCCGGGAAGTCATACCCTAAATCACCGCTGGTAGGTTTCTCAGGAGCCTTCATTTGCAGATGTGTCCTTGTTCATAGTGAAATTTAGGGGAGCTTCTGTGCACTGGCTTCAAAAGGTGTGTCATCTGAAAGGTACAAGTTATGTCAACCCACTTTTCCCTTCCCACCTTAGAACCCAGCTTAGGGGTTTGCTGGATGATTGCTAAATAAAATGTGCTAGCCTGTGGTGTCCTCTGCTCCTCTACGGATGTGCGTGAGCACTGGACCAGCATTGGACCAGCAGTTAGGGTCATGGTCGCTACTCACGGGGTGAAATGGGAGACTATTTCAGCAGACAGATTATTTCACTGTTAACATTTTTAATTGGTATTTTTGCTCACTAGCTAGTGAGGCGTTCCCTTGTGCAGTTGTTTTGTGCCCTCCAATGGTTTTAAACTTGAACCTACCTTGATTTTAAACAGTGCCTTATATTTATAGTTATCCCCAAGATCTTGTATGCTTACCACTTTGCTAGGACTTCCAGAATTAATGTTATATTGAAGATGATCTTGTATTTTAACGGCATGAGATGGTTTCAGCTTTATATCTCATCATAATTTTAATGGCCTGAGAAGTTTGTATAAATTTGTAATCCATAATGTCAAAAAAGAACAATAAAAGCTAATGTGGGTGGTCAGCAGTAGGAATGTCTGATTGTAACAGGAGAGATTCCTACCCAAAATAGTTACCTTGACTCTGACCCCCTCAGCCAACACACACACCCCCCACCACTTGGGACTACATCCTTCTTGTGATAAGTTGCTGTGGCCCATTCTAAGTTGGCTCTGGGTTGGCACTAATTGGGACCTGAGGAGCAGAACAGACTGAAGAGCGCCTTCCCTCTCTCCTGCCTCTTCTCTCTTTCTCCCATCCACCCCCACCCTTTGAGTCTCCAGTGCCGGCACTTCCCACATTCTTGTTTTTGTTTACTTACACTGAGTGATGTGTGGCATCTATTTGGCTGTGAACAGCCATCCCCCTGACCGGGTGCCTTTCTTCTCCACTGCTTTCCTGAGACTAGTGAGGGGTGATTTCAGTTGCCATGAAAGGATTAAGGTTTCTTTGTGTATACTAAAAATCAACACAGGCTTTTCTCCTAAGCTTTGCTTGGGAAACGTACAAATAAGCATTTTAGTTGATCACGGATTATTCCTTCGCCCCTTATTTCCATCAGAATGGCCTTTCTTTCCTCCCCTGGAGTTTCCCCTTAATGCCTTATGCTAATTCCTGTTGGTAACACAGGACAAGCGCGCCTGAATTAGTCTGCAAGTACAGGTGTTTCCAAGTAGACAGCCTGGTACTCACAGCCCCTCCTCCCTGGAGAAAGAGTTTGAGGGATGCTGGGGAGCTAGGACAGCACCAGGATAGTTTTGTTAAGGGTCCTTAGGACTCAAACTGCTAAATATCAGAAAAGCAACTACAAAAATGAGTGGGAGGGGTCAATGTGCAACAGTGTTGTCATTTACTCCTAGGGGACAGGTGCAGTGAGCTTCACTGCTTAGTGTCTCTTTACTTCTGAGGAAGCCGCAGTGCTTTCTGGGTAGATGGTTTTCTCTCACATCAGGTTTGAGTTACTCTGAAGAGTCCGCTTGCTTGCCTAAAAGTTAGTCAATTCTGTGCGAGCATGTGTGTGTATCCATGTTCATATAATATGCATAAAATGTATTTATATGTATGTGATATGCAAATACGTGTGCATACATACATAGGTGTCTGTGCATATTATGGACATACGTCGTGTTTTAAAGGACAAGTTTACATCGGGTAACAGATACCTCTGGGAAATTCTCCAAGGCAACCTCTTACCGAACAGTTTTAACAAAGGGTTTATGTAGTCCTACCTTGGAACGGTTCAGAGCCAGATGTTCAAGACCACATATCATCCTTCTCCTTTGCAGGGGCCTTGCAATCTTCTGGTCTCAGAGTAGCAGGCTTAGCTGAGAAGGTGATGCCTCTGAGCCTGGTGGTCTGGTGGGTGTGCAGATTTGGTCCATAAAATTTCACTGTTGGACAGCAATGCTAAATTCACAAAGCTGATTGGGGCATGGGCTCAGGACTTGGCAGCTTTGATGTTGGCCTGCTCAGCTTGGAGACAGAGCCCCGGGCTGTAACAGCAAGGGGCCGTGGCTCGAGTCCATCACTCTGCTTGTGAGCTTGAACAAGCCATTTAGCCTCTGCAGGTCAGAATTTTCAATCCTAAGTAAACCTCATTCTAGGCCAGCATCTCCAGTTGGGATAAAACAGTTAATTGGCAAGAGGCATGGGTTGGAACAGACAGGAGTATGATGAATATGTTTTCTGAACTTTCCAATTGATTTTTAGTTAAATGTTCCTGTGTTGTAGACTCATGGAGTAAGACCTGAATAGGTGTTCCAAAATGTTGCTTCTTTTGATGCCTTTTATTTCCAGTTTTACAACAAGTTAATCAGGTGGCGTGCGCTTGCTTGTATGCACAGCATACCCAATGAGAGGGGAGCCTTTCGAGAGAGGCATGGAGTTTGAGCTTGCGAATTGGAGGGATTATCACTGTAGACTTTAAAAAAAAAAAAAAAGAAGCTCAACTTTAATCAAGGTCACGGTTGCCTTATCTAATCTCGATGTGTTTAAATGTTTACAGGATGTTCATGTGAATTTTATGAATCCTTCTGTCTTTGTGATTCAACCATCTGCCAAAGGAAAAATTAGTTTTCCCACTGAGACAGAAGCGGAGAGAAGACTGACTGACTTATGGCCCCTGGTTGTGTTGTGAGCTGAACAGCTATGGGAGCAATAGGGTCTATAATTCCCCAGTTTCTAGAGCACATTATACTTAAAAAGGAGCCTCTAAGAACTAGGAAGATGGCTCAGGAGGTAAAGTTCTTGCCTTGCAAGTATGAGGAACCTGAATTTGGAGCCCTAGAACCTTTGTTAAAAAGCCAGATAGGGTGACCAACTTACACAATCCCAGCAGTGGGAGGGAGGGGGCAGAGGCAGGAAGGTCCTTGGGGACCCTAGCCTAGTCTACTTGTCAAGCTTCGGGCAAGTGAGAGACCCTATCTCAAAAAACAAAATAAAGAGGCAGTGAGACGGCTCTGTGGGTAAAAGCACTTTCCACTCGGGTCTAGCAACCTGAATTCAATGCCTTGAACCTGTGTCAAGGTGGAAGTCGAGAACCAGACCCGTAAAGTGTTACTCTGACTTCGGTTTTTGCCATGGTGCATCTACATATGCTCAGAAGAACACACAGCATCTACACAGTAGCAAAAATAAAGTGGATAGACATTGAGGAAGGCACTGGATATCAACTCTTAAGTCTCCACACACATGCGAGTATGTACACACATAAACTGGACACATGTACGCACGCGTGCAGGTGAGCACACACGCTCTCAAGAATTTTCTAGTTGATTCAGTCTGGCCAATATTTGTTACCTCTTTTACATTAAAAAAAAGATTTATTTTATATATGTGAGTACACTGTAGCTGTCTTCAGACACACCAGAAAAGGGCATCAGATGTTATTACAGATGGTGGTGAGCCACCACGTGATTTCTGGGAATCGAACTCAGGACCTCTGGAAGAGCAGTTGCTGAGCTATCTCTCCAGCCCATTTTATTACCTTTTTAAAAGGATTTGCTTTTTAACTATCTGTGTGTGGTTTATGCACATGGGTGCAGTGCTCAAAGAGGCCATAAGAGAGCATCAGATCACATGAAGGTAAAGTTAGTTACAGGCGATTTTGACCTGCCTCCAGTGGGTTCTGGGACCCAAACTTAGGCCCTCTAAAGAGCTGTACTGTTGAGCCATCCCTCCATTCCCTATGATTTTTTCTCACTTCTCATAGACCGTGGCAGTTTGGCCACTCAGATATGTAGGCACATGTCCACACACATGCATCCTGTCAACACAACTGATCTGTAAAACCCTTGGGTTGCTGTAGAGTAGAGCTACGGAGGAAGGGAAGGAAGCCATGAAGGCAAGGAAGGAGAACTGACAGTTCTGGTCTGCTTTCTACCAGCCTGGTCCTGTCTCAGCTGGAGGAGGAGAACAGCCACCCCTGTTAGTCTCCAAGTCCCCTTCAAAGGATTACTCTCTAAGCCAAGGCAGGCAGTAGGGAAACGTGTGTTTGACCTGGTTGGTGACTTTCTCACCCTCCTTTCCGCCTTTGTCCCTGCGTTATTAACTTCTCCTGGGGTGACATGACTAAAGGTCTGTCTACACTGGATAGGGAACCAACCACAGACCAAAGTGATGGATGATTTCACCAGAGTCCCACTCGGTGAACTAATTACTTTATTGGCCTTACCTACAAAGCAGAGATGAGGGTCATTTACAGGACCTATATCCCCACAAAGTCCCACCCCATCATGGATGATGGCTTTGTGGAAGCTGCATTGTAGAATATCTTCTTCCTATATACTCTTGAGTCTTCCATGATGCCTGAAGGGAGGGAATAAAGGAGTATGGCTAAACTCCTGGTGAGGTTCTTTGACCCTCTCCTTTTTCTGCTAAGGGTATTACCAGCTCTTTTACAATTACCACTGTATATTGTTCTGCTCAGTACGTTGCCATGACAACCAGGCCAAAGGTAATCTCTACTCCAAACTGGATGTGGGATGATCCTGTTATACCTAAAGGATTTTGTTTTGTTTTGTTTCTTTTCTGTTCTCCAATTGGTTTCACCACAACAGTCCCGCCGTGTAGACTTAGATCCTGCTGCAGAATATCCCCTGAGCTAGTTTAAAGATAAGGAGAAGCTCTCTAAGGGAGTCTTATGAGGGTGGTGATGGAGATTAATCTAGGGAGGATAGAAAGTTTCAAATCTGTGGTGAACACAGCTTGTCTTCAGGAAAGTGAAGGAACAAGAACCTTCATCCATTTGCCAGACATTACCACTTCATCTCCAAGACCAACTATGGAGAATTCGCGTGGACATTGTGTACCAAGCAGAATGCATGCTCACACTGAGCTCCTGGTGACTTAATCAAGGCTACTGATTATAGGGGCATACTTGGGCTTGGGACAGCGGGGGCGGGGAGGAGCAGGGGAGGGCAGATAGGATTTTCAGTTGGACACAGGATTAAGTCCTGTAGTGGTTCAAGTGAGAACTACTCCCATTTTTTAATACTTGGTCCCCAGTTAGTGGCACTCTTTAGGGAGGCATAAGGGGTGTGGCCTTGTTACAGATACTATATCACTGAGGGCCTTTGAGATTAAAAACCTAGTGCCACTTCTAGTTAGGTCTGTCTTGTTTGAAGTTTGTGGCAAAGGATGTGATCTCTCAGCCTCTTGCTTCGGTCACCAAGCTGGCTGCTTGCAGACATACCTCTTTACCCAGGATGACTGTCATCCTAAAACCTGAAACCCAAACTCTGCTACAAATGGCCTCGGTCATAGGCATTTTATCATAGCAACAAAGTAGTAACCAATGCAGGTTTGTTGAGTGTTTTGGCAGTATACTTTTTATCAGCGTTGCTGCCTGAGATCTGAGGAGATGATGAAATGAGAAACTGGTTACCCAAATACATTGCTGGGGTGTGGGGGTGTGGCTTAGTGGGAGCAGTGCTTACAGGAAGCTCTGGTTTCTCTGTGTGGCTCTTCATTAACCAGATGTTGTGATGCACACCTGCAATTCCAGTGTTCTAGAGGTAGTAGAGGCAGGAGGATCAGAAGTTCAAGGTCACCTTCTGCATTATGCGTTACATAGTGAGATCAAAGCCAGCCAGAGGTCCTGTCTCAAAAAACAGAAAAATAAAGGTATTGCAAGCAACTTCAAGTCTAGTAACTTGTTTAATAGCAACAGTGTCAATTGTATTTGTTAGCCTTGAAGGAAAAGGATTTCTTAGTTTGAATACAAAGAAGGTAACACGGAATACAAGAAAGGCAACATTGTCTTTTGAGAAAAGTCCCTCTCCTAAAGTAGTTCCACACCTAAAAATAATGCAGCTGACTGGCATAGCTTAAGGAGGGGAAATGTGGTTTAGATTTAATATCCCTTTATAGGAACACAAGGAACCCATTTTACAGCCTCTTGTAGTGTCTTGGGTTTTGAGTAAGAAAAACTGTTCTGTCAAGCCCAGACCTGATGCATGTCACAGGAAACTGAGCCAGTTTTAGCCTCTGCAAATTAGGTCTGTTCTTATCGACTCTTAATCCGAGATAAGAAAAAGGTAGAATATTGTTCATTTTTTATTTTTCTCCCTGTGGGAATGTGTGTGTGTGTGTGTGTGTGTGTGTGTGTGTTGCTTCAGAGCTGGCTTTCTTGGGGTTTTGAGAGATAGAAATGTCTTACATGTGGAGAATTAAATAGTGTTGAAGGGTAATTGGTGCTTGATGTGAGACAAAGGAGTTAGAAGTAGTTCCTCCTTCTCCCACCCCATACCACAAATAGCACGCAATCAGGCCCCTTTGTCATGGAAATCGGCCTTCCTATGGAAATCTGACTCTCAAGTACAGAAGCTGTTGTATAGAATTATTCCTGGAGAATTCTGGGAAACAGATGCCTTGTCCTATGAGTGTAAAATTACCCGGCCGAGACCAGAAATATTCCACGTGTCGATAAAGTGCTTCTCTCTGGATAGGCAAGTGTGTGTACACATGTGGAAGCCAGATGCCCTTGCTGGGTAGTCTCCTTGATCATTTTTTTTTAACCTTATTGCATGAGGTCAGCTTTCTCCCTGACACTGGAGCTCATGGATTAGGCTATCTGCCTTGGGCCTCTCTCCTGTCTTCGTTTTCCTAGTACTGGGATTACAGGTGTGCATGTGGGCTGCCAGGAATAGTTGTCTTTTGTTTGGTTGGTTGGGGTTTTTTTGGTCTTTGTTTTTGTTTTGTAGATGCTGAGGATCAAACTCGGGTCCTCCTACCTGTGCGGTAAGCACTTTAGTTACAGCCATCTTACTGGATACGTTTATCCAGCAGCTGTCACTTGGCCCTCTGAGGGATGTGTGGGACACTTGTTGGGGAAATAGAGGCAAGAGTTGGTTAGTTTTAAGATGTCGAGAGCATCTGAAATGATCTTCCTTGTATTGGAGGGCTTAGCATTGGCCATCTTGCCGCTTTCCAGAAGAAAGGAGAAGAGGCCAGCCCTCCTAGATCCTGAATGTCCCTGTGACCACTTGGAAAGTGGTTACTCTGAGTACATATATAGCATATGCACATCTGAGTGCAGAGGCCAGAAGCTGATGTCCAGCATTTTTCTCAGTTGCCCCCCACCATAGTGTTTGAGGCATAGTGTCTCACCGAACCTGTGTGCAGTGATTCCCGAGGATACAGCAGTCTCTGCCTCCACAGTGCTAGGATTGAAGAGCACTTCAGTACATTTTTAATCTGACCCCTGAGCTGTGTTTTCTTCTGCAGAGAACACTGCTGACAGAGTCATTGTCTCTGCATGTCTCAGATTCTTCTCCTGGATGTTTAGATGATCCGATTTATTTCCGAACCCACTAGAAAGCTTCACTACCTTTATTGGGTGATCTCTGTATCCACTGTCTAAAACACTTTCCCATATACCCAGTGGTTTGAGAAAAAAGCTTGAACGTTCCGTTAGCCCCTTTCAGCCCATTGGTGGGTATGGGTATGTAGTGTTTCCTTTAGAGGTTGGTCTGGTGTCTGGGATTGGAATACACTCATATAGGCCATTATGATAGTGATTATTAGAACTAACACATCAAGTCTGTGGTGCTTACCTGCAAGGAAAGGTGTTAGCCACCAAAGCCTCCTTCCTCTTTAGTGAGGCTTTCTAATACATTGTTCAGCCCCAGGCATGGTTTCCTTCATGCAGGAAGCCCTTGGGCTATCCCATGCTTCTGGGTTATTTCTAGTTTCTGACACCTGCAAGGAAAAAAAAATAAAAAAAACAAAAAAAATACAACCCAAACAAACAAAAAATCCACGTTGTTTTCTCCCCCCAAAAATGTATGTTTATTTAACTAGGTTTCTTTTCTGTTTCACAATCTGGATTCCATTCAGTCAGTTACCACTCCAATTAACTAACAATTATTTAACATTAACAGTAATTACAGACGCCAGTTAAGCGCCTACAGATGTCAACTGTTAGCTTTGTACCTAATCACTCAATGAAACGGAGAAAGTTCAACAAACATCAATTAGCCCAGCAATTAGTATGAGTTAGCAAAGAGCGAGTTATCATGTGTGCGCTGATTCCATTTATTTTATTTTGGCAGTAAAATACACACTCACATGTACGCCTGCACACTCACACACGAACACCAAGGGTTCCTCAGATAAGATAAAACTATTGTTTTACAGCTTGCCTTGCCTGGGCAAGGGTCAAAGCACTGTTACCTGGAATGTATTTTAACACACAGAATTGGTCTTCATGACTCCCCCACTCCACTCCCCATCCCCCCCCCCAAAAAAAAAAAAAATCTAACAGTGCTGCTCAGCCTTAGGAAGCAACTTTGGTGAACTAGAAATCCAGTAAATCCAGTGTGAAAGAAAATGCTGGAAGACGTCAGTGGAGAAAATGATTGGTTCACACTTGAGTAGGTTGCTCTGCGCCTCACAGATTTCTCCCGATTTATTCCTGAGCCTGCAATGGAGAGGGTGCGATGGTGATTTTATTAATTTCATGGTGCCTGAACCTTCGCTCGGCTGTCTTTTATTTAGCCCGGAGTGAACATCAAACTCTTTTTACCCACTTGCCCCGCTCTGTGCTTCAGAAAGTGGGAATAGTTCTCGTTTGAAGAGAATTCAATTCTTGAATCCTCCAGGGAGAACCTGGCTCTGAATTTGCACTTTTTCTCTCCTGTGTGCGTGTGTGTGTGTGTGTGTGTGTGTGTGTGTGTGTGTGTGTGTGTGTGTGTGTATAGGGAGATTCCGGAATATCATATCTTTGACAGTGTCATATGTGTCAGTAAGAGGATGACCTCAGGTGTAGTGTTGACTTCCCACTTTGAGACAGGGGCTTTCAGGGACACTCCTGTGTCTGCCTCTCTCCCATCTCAGGGATGATAGACACACGCTACCCCATATAGCTTTATGTGGGTTCTGGGGATCAGAACTCAGAGCCTAGAACTTGCTGGACAAGCATTTTACCTTTGGTGGTTTCCTTGTTTTTGGAATTGGGGTCTGTCACCTTATTCAAGATTAGGTTAGTCTGACTGGCTAGTCAGACCCCAGGGACCCTTTGTCCTGACCTTCCCAGTACTGTGATCACAAGCCTGTGCCGCTATACCCAGCTTTTATTTATTTATATGTGTGCACGTGTGTGTTCAGGAGATCAAACTCAGCTGTGACGCTGTTTCTCCCTAGCTCAGCTCTCTCTTTTTTTCTATGGCTCCTCCATGGCCCCCTCTATCTCCTCCATTTACACTGAGATGATCCCCAAATGTTGACACCAGTTTTGCTGAATGTACCAGGAGATGACACTCTGAGGCCCAGCCCCTGACTTGGTGTTTGGAGATCCCAAGAGGCTGTCTGTGTATCTGCAGCTCCTTCTGGAAATGATTTTCCACAAACCCATGAAGCCGGCAGACAGGAGTGGAAAAGCTAGTCCTTTGTGGGGCACAATCTTGGGTCCCTGGGGACCTAAAGTAGCAAAACTTTCCACTTGGGCAAACCTCTCAGTGTCACCAGGTCTTATCTTGAACTCCCCTTGGCTCCCCAGGCTTTGTGATCCCCATAGAAAGAATCTGAAGGAGACTCTTAGAGCCATAGTGTAGAAGACACACGGAGTTCATTGTAGAGTAATGGAAGAAACCCTCTTAAGGGGTAAGAGCTGCCTGTAACCAGTGAGACCCTTAGCCAGATGTATACCGCAGGTCGGATTCCTACTGCTTCTGAAGTTTCTGGATAGGCAGTTGTACTCCTGTACAGGTAATTAACAAGTCCTGTGTGGATCATTGCTTACAGAAATGGGTTATGGGGAAACTCTTGGGTTTTTTGTTTGTTTGTTTGTTTTTTTAACATTAAGTGCTATAAAGCTAGTAGTCATAAATGTTTAGGCCTTCTGAAAGGTTTACATACTCAACAATTAATGGCCTTCCAGGCAGTTCAGGATGTCACGTCTTCTAAGGACAGAACTATTACAACTTAGAACCCATTGGTCTAATTAACAGATAGAGTGCTATCGTTCTAGCTCTTGTCTTTACAGGTTGTTGGTTATCAGGGAACAGTCTAGCCCTCTGGTCTTCCAATCCTGTTTTTATCCACGTAGCAATCTGTTTTAGTTACTGTCTTGTTGCTACAACAAAAGACATTGTGTTAGGGTAATCATTGCTGTGATGAAACATCATGACCAAAAAGTAACTCCGGGAGGAGAGGGTTCATTTCACTTATCCTCTTAGATGTGAGTCCATCACAGAGGGAAGTCAGGACAGGAACTCAAACAGGGCAGGAACCTGGAGGCAGGAGCAGATGCAGAGGCCGTGGAGGGGTGCTGCTTACTGGCTTGCTCAGCCTGCCTTCTTATAGAACCCAGGACTACCAGCCCAGGGGTGGCATCCACAATCACTGCTTAAGAAAATACCTTACAGCCACATCTTCTAGAAGCATTTTCCCAATGGAGGTGACTCTGGCTTGTGTCGAGGTGATGGAAAACTAGACAGAACAGACCAAATAAGGGCAGCTTATTTGGGGTGTTTATTTTGGCTCGAGAATACCGTCCACGGTAGTGGTTCCTGAGGGTGTGGGACAGGAGCGTAAGGCAGCCAATCACAATGCCCCTGCAGTCAGGAAACAGAGATGAATGATCGGGCTCACTTTCTCTGTTTAAAAAATATTATTTATTTATTTACTTATATTTTGTATGCTTGAATGTGGATGTGGGCTTCTGAGTGCCTCAGCCTGTGTGTGAAAGTCACCAGACAGGAGGATTATGGGATTGTACTCAGGTTGTCGGGATTAGCAGCAAATATTTTTACCCATTTTGTCAGCTAGATTGCTCTCTCTCGAACACACACACACACACATACACACACACACACACACACACACTTTCTTTACCCCTTTCCTCTCCCTCTCCCTCTCCTTCTCTCCCTCCCCTCTCCTCCCCTCCCCCTCTTATTATTCATTCTTGGACACCAGTCTATGAGATGGTTTCATACACATTCAGGGTAGGTCACCCCACCTCAGTACCTAATCTGGAAACTCCATCTGTGCCATGCCTAGAAGTATGTGTCCCAGGTGATCATAGATCCTGTCAAGTTGACAACCGTTATTGATCATTGCAGTGCAGAACACCAGTCAGTATAGACTGCAACTAGGAGTTGGAAAATAGAGATCTCTTTGTTAATGGTAAGACTTAGGTAAGCTAGGTAGCTTCCATGATGGACAGGCTTCTGTGTTGAACCCATTTACCAGGGCAAAGCAGCTGTATAGCATCTGCCTTGGCCCTTCATATCAATTCTGGGGATTCCATCAGCCTACTTTTGTATATTTTCCTTTAGTAACAAAACCAGTCAGAGGCTGACAGGCTCAAACTAGTTGGTGTCCTCCTGTCTTAATTCTGAGACTGGGCTTAGGGGTAATCTTCTTTGTGACACTTGCCTTTGGAGACAAAAAGGAACAGAGACACACCCTAGAACAGCTCCTGACACATCCTCAAGTGTTGGCTTACACAAGTTTTGCTCTTTCACAAGTTTCATTGGCCTGACTACCTGGCCAGCCCTATTAGGGAGTAAGGTCCTCCCATAGGGAGGAGTGACTGGGAGGGAGCACTGTATAGTATGGGCTTTAGAAGAAAAGAAAGCAAAAATGTTTGCACTTGGTGGTGCAGCCAGCCCTGGGAAGATACAGGTGGTTGAGAGCTGAACAGTTTATAAATTGTCCTGCCCCTTGGCCATCTCCCTGGCTGGCTTCTTTGGGTGACTGCAAACAGACAGGCATAGTTTGCATAGCTCTGGGGATAAAGCCAGCCGGCTCTTTGGGAGGAGATCCATTTTTCCACAGCCATTTGCTTAATACCTATTACTCTTAAGTCCGATTGGTTCTCAAGATTAATTGCTTCCTTTTTATTACCCAGTTTCAGTTACTTCTAGTTTCTTGACTCCGATGATGATGATGATGATGATGATGATATTTTCATAATTTTTTTCAGTTCACACAGAAAAGGACTTTCTTGTCTACTGATCGTTTTAGAAGTCGAATTTGTTTGTGTGTGTACACACCCTTGCATCAGGGCATGCGGGTGGATACCAGAGGACAGCTTGCAGGAGGAGTTGGTTCTTTCCTGCTGTATGGATCAGGGGATTGATCTTGGGTTGTCAGGCTTGGCAGCTAGCACCCCCTGCCTGTTGAACCATCTTACTGGCCCATTTGGTTGTTTTTTGAGATAGTCTCACACAGTCCAAGCAGAGTTTAAACTCGATCCATAAGCAAGGATGACTGTGAACTCCAGATCCTCCTGCCTCCATTTCCCAGTTGCTGGGATTACATCCTAGTGCCCAGTTTATGCAAAACTTGGGGTTTTGTACATATTTGGTAAGCAGTCTGTCCACCGAGCTACATCCCCAGCTCCTACAGTGTGGGATTTTCACGCACACATAACATTTTACTTTCTGTTTATCCACCTGCCTCTCCAGTTGCTGGTCTTTCCCCTGCCCCCTCAATAGTCTCCCATTCTGTTCTTGTGTTCCATGTGACTTTCCTGTTCCTCCCTGTCCTCTCAAAATCCATTTTCTTCTTCATCCCCATACTTCCAGTCTGACTGTGAAAGGCTAACGGAGATGTTTAGGATACAGAAGTGACCTCTGGGGTTTTCAGGGACTTGTTGCTGGCCTGACAAGGGTGTGCAGAATTAATCTGAGAAAGCCTGGCCTGGCAAATTTGAATGCACAGTAGCAGGAGGGCAAGGTAGCTGCTGGGTCTCCAGATAGCTGGCAGCACGGTAGTAGGCAACAGTGCCCCTGGCCAGGTTGGAATGTGGGGTTGTATTGGAGACTCCTGGGTACATGAATTGATTCATTCCCAGCTCCAGCAATTACCAGAAGACGGATCTAGGGCATCGCCATTTTTATTTTCTTTCTATGACATGAGAGTGCTCAAACCTGTCTCATAGAGCTATTGTAGTACTTGAGTGAGGTAATGATATATAAAATTACCAGCCCGCCATGTACCTGGGTCTAATTACGTACTGGCTTAAGCATCTCCTATGCACGGCACCATTGAGACTTCCTGCCCAGGAAATAATGGTGACGTACGCTTTTAATCTCAGCACCCGGGAAGTGAAGACAGGAGGATTGCTGTGACTTTCGGGTCAGACTGGGATATATAATGGTACAAAGTAAGGCTCTATCTCAGAAAACCATAAATAGCCAGGTCGAGTGGTACAGGCCTGTAATCCCAGCCCTTGGGAGGCTGAGGCAGAAGGATTGACATGAATTCTAGGCCAGGCTGTCTCAAAAGAACAGAAACAAATAGAGGAAAATATGAAAATAAAGATGGATGAAGAGAGCAGGGAGAGAGGGAGGGAAAGAAGGAAGGAGGGAGGCAGGTGTCCCATTTAGAGACGAAGGAAGCTGAGAACAATAGGATTGGATGAAATTTATTAAGAACTTCTTTTTTTGTTATTGCTATTAAATTCTATTTGTTTTGTGTGCCCCTGGGCCACAGTGTGTTTGTAAAAGTCAGAGGACAACTTGAGGGAGTTAGTCCTTTGAACTCAGGTAGCCAGGTTCCGTGGCTACTGCAGTTGTCCGCTGAGCCATCTTATCAGCCATGACAAGTTGCTTTTGTCAACAAACTACGCCTTATGTAAGTCATTCATATGTCAGCGGAGAACATGGGGATCCAGGAAAGGAAAAAGGCTGAAAGGGACAGAGGTGTTAAGAATCTGGTCTTCCTGACTCTAAGGTATATGTGGTCTGACTTGTGGCAAACCCTTGTGTTATGGGAGAAAGTCAAAAATGACAGGTGGGTGCCTTCCTGCAAGGAAATGCCGAACAGAATGGTCAGTACTGGAAGCCCTGGGAAAACTGGGTCGTCTGGGAGGGCATTGGTCAGGACCCTACTCAGGAGAGTTTATCCATTTAAATTTCCTCCCACAGCTTCCCAAGGTGTTTGCTGTTCTCCACAGTTAGTAGATACTTGACCTATCAAGACTGATCATCATCTCTAAGGCATTGTTTCGGGGCTCAACTAAGGCATCTTCAGTTGCTTCACTCTTAGGAAGATAGGTTGAACAGGGTCTCTTGTAACCTAACCTGCACTTGAACACAGTTTAGTCAAGGCTGGCCTGAACCACCGATTCTCCTGCTTCAGCCTCCCAAGTGCTGGGGATTACAGGGGCACCACACTACACCTGGCCTCACTTTCTAACTATGTCTAGTTTCATGTCTATGCCTTTGATAAAATATCCATGGGCGGTGGGGGGGATGCAATTTAGGGAAAAAAGGTCTTATTTGTCTCATAATTCCAGGTTATATATAGTCCATCATTGCAAGAAAGCCATACAGGCAACTGGTCACATCATTTATGCAACCAGTAGTAGAGAGAAATGAATGCACCCATGCTGCCTGCTTACTTTCAGCTAGCCTCCTCCACTATTATACAGCCCAGGACCCTCCTGCCCAGGGAATGGTGCCGCCCACAGTGGGCTGAGTCAAATTAGCAAGCAAGACAGTCCCTTTAGACATACCCACAGGCAACCTGATCTAAGCAGTCTGTCAATCAATACTCCCTTCTTGGGTGATTCTAGGTTGTAGCAAGTTGACACTTAAAGCTCAGCACAGTGACTTAGCCTCTTCATTGTGTCTTCTACTTGTGAGCATTCCTTTGCTACCTGCGCCCTGCTCTACTCTCCAGCCAGATTTTATTAGTAATGAGCTAGTATTTTCTAGCAGGGGCATTTCCATAGCAACCAATGATATAAGTGCTAAGATAGACACCCAGCTCTTTGCCAAACAGGAGGAGGTGGCAGTGTTCTGTCCACGCACGTGCCAGAGGCCTGCCTCCCTGCCTGACCCAAAGACTACTGTTGCAAAGGAGGAGGTTGGGAGCACACTATTGCTTTTTCTGAGAGTCCTTTTGAAGAGGGAGATGTCTCAAGTGCTCCCCTTAATAGACTGATGTGGGAAGCGGTTATATTTGGCCGCCTTTAAAAGCCACTTGGAAAACATTTTCGTCCTCTTATCTGTCACCTTTCACATCTCAACAGAGTAACACTAAAACCTAATTTTAGCCCCGATGACATCATTTTCTCATTATCTGCCTGGAGCAGGGAAAGGGTTTCCCAGAGGAAATCTCCTGGCCCTGAGAGTTGGGCAGCTCGAGCTGCTGTCTTAGGCTTCTTTATCCATAAGTTCACTCGGAAACATGTTTGACATGGAGTCCTCTGAAATCAGATCTGTCAGATATTAAACAAATGATGTCAGTGGGTGAAGAGCTGTGGAGAGATCTTGTTTAATACATTGCTTGCCATGCGAGCAAGAAGACCCCGAGTTTGAGCTTCAGAACCTACATTAAAAACACAAAGCAATGTGCCCCCTCCAAAAACAAGAACAAAAGAATAAAAAACCAACAATAAAAAGCAGGTGTGATTATGTGCACTGGTAATCCCAGTGTTGGGAGGTGAAGGAAGGCAGATCCCTGGGCTTTGCTGAATTAAGTAAGCAGTGAGTTTTAGCTTCAGTGAGAAGTCCTACCTCAAAAAACTAAGATGGTGGGGATGGAGAGGTGGTTCAGTGGTTAAGAGCACTTGCTGTGTGGTCTTGATTGCCCAGAATTTGAGTTCAGCAGCCTCTATAACAAGTCAGGTATCCAACGTATGCCTGTAAATGCAGCACCAAATAATCTAGTAGTTGTTTCTGGCCTCAGTATGCTCTGAGGCACTTGTACTAGCAACCACATATACATACTAGTGTGTGTCTTTGTGTGTTCTCGCACATGCACACATGCACACACAAATGAGTATTATATAAGATGGAGAGTAATAGAGTATCATATCCTGTTTTGACCTCTGGCCATCTATATGCACGCGTGCGCGCGCGCGAACACACACACACACAGACACACAGACACACAGACACACACACACACACATGTTCTCTGAGTCTAAGGCTTCCTCATAGAGTAAACATCTTACCTGAGGTATATGAATGACATCATCAGTAACCTGAACTCCAGAACTGGAAAGGGCTAGATGCCGGTAACCACGCTTTTGACTTCAGTCTTGAATTGGTAAGGACTTAAACAGAAAATTAGACCTCTCCTTTCAGGAGAAGTTGCATCTTGGGAGTTTTTGAAGCAGGGTTTTATTATGTAGCCTTGGCCGGTCTGAAACTCATCATTATGGAGACCAGGCTTGCCCAGATCTTGAGACAATTCTGATTTAGACTCCCTGGTACTGGGATTATTGGTGTGGATGCCATTTTTGTAAGAAAGATCTTACAGGTGAGGTGAGATTGGGTAAGTCTTAGAGAGGATAAGAGGGGTCTGGGGTGATGGCTTAGTAAAGTGCTTGGTGGACCTGAGTTTGATCCCCCCCAGAACTCACTCTCAAAAGGCTTTTTAGGTAGATGGATCCCTGGAGTTCCCTGGCCAGAGTCTAGTTTACTTGCAAATGAGATCCCATCTCAATAAAGAAAAAAGCTGGGACCGATGAAATGGCTCAGCCCTCGCTGTCAAGCCTCACAGACCTCCATGGCTTTTATGAGACTCACCCTCTGACCTCCACCTTGTACCATGTCATACTTACCACCCCCAAATAGACATAATTTCTAAACATGGAAAAGGTGGATGGTGCTAAGAATGGCATCTGAGATTGTTCCCTGGCTTCCATACCCATGCACACATGTGTATGTATGTGATGCATGCACACACACACTGATGGAAGGATGTGGGAGAAGAGGGTAGAGTTCGCCTAAGAATAGCCTTTTGAATAAGTAAAACTGCACTGCCCTCCTGTCTCTGCTGGATGGTGCTAAAGGAAGCATTTTATCTGCTTAGGAAAAATTACAGAGCCCCTCTGTATGCAAAAGTACTTAGGTGCAGACTTCCTTTTGTACTTGTGTTCTCAAGTGGGAGGATTGTCCTCCTGTCTAAGACTCTTCTCCTGGGCTGGGCTCACTCCCTTCTAGACTAGGAAGGGGTGGGGGAGCGGACAGAGGATTAGATTGGTAGAGAAAGTCCTGCCTGAGAGCACCCCAGGGGCCAGGGCTAGGCAGCTTCTGTTTCCAGGAGGTGACTCATGATACCACTGAGGATTGAAATGAGGCCAGCAGGGGCTGTTCAGGATCAGGGAAAGAATGTCACCACCTCCATCCATCACAGCCTGCAGCGCACCTCAGGCAGCAGGCCAACCATCAGAGCCCTGCCCGATTCCTCCAGAGCTAATCCTGGTCTGAAGGCTGAATAATCCTACTTTTCTGGTGCTTCAGTCTTTCCATGCTGCATCCCCGGTGTGTCGGATCTTTAGCTTTATTCAGAGTCGCCTCACATCTACCCTATTAGGGAAACGTTGTAAGGAAAACACTGGGTTGGAGAATGGCAGAGCGTCCGTCTGGTACGCTCAAGATCACACGCTCACGTGCCAGCACTAGAAAAAGAAATGTGTTGATTAAAGGTTATGTAAAACAGAAATCTGACTCTGTGGGCTTTTTGTTTTGTTTGTTTTAAGAGTGGTTGTTATTGTTGTTGAGATAAGATTTCACTGTGTAGCCCTGACTAGCCTAGAAGTTGATATGTAGACCAAGTTGGCCTCGAACTAACGGAGTTCCATCTCCCTCTGTCTCCTGAGTGTTGGGATTAAAGGTATGCCCTGCTATACCCAGCCAGATATTTATTTTTATTACTTTTTAAAGTGTGTGTGTGTGTGTGTGTGTGTGTGTGTGTGTGTGTGTGTCTCATGTACATGGATTCTGGATTTGGTGGTTTTGATCTGCCTGCTGTGGATGCTGGGAAGACAATGGGATTCTCTGGAAGAACAGCAAGTGCACTTACCTATGAGCATCTTTCCAGCCCCCTTGTTCCATTCTTTTCTATTTTGTCTTATGATAGATTCTCTTTATGTAGCCCAGGCTATCATTGAACTCCATCCCCCTGCCTCAGTTTCACAGGTGCTGAATTACAGGCGTGCGCCACTATTCTGGGCTACTTTGAGTTTTCGTTGTTTGGTGGTTGTTATTGTTTGGTTTTGGTTCTTACATACCCCGGGGTTGCCCTCTAACTCACTATGTAGCCAAGGGTTGGCTCATGCAAGCTGTCCTCTGACCTCCACATACACACTGAATTCTTATTTTCCTGCCCCCACCTCCCAGGTGTTGGAATCACAGGCGGATGCCATAATACGTGACCACTTTGAATTCTTTGATCATTCTCATGGCAATGACAAACTGATCTGAGGGGCTGGGCTGTCTCTGTGCCCTGGGTAAGATGGCTGAGTAAGAACAGCATCTTCTCTGGACTGCATACTTTATTTTTTCTGTTTTCTTGTGTGTGCAGTCTGCATGTGTGGGAATGCATGTTTTCATGCATGGGATCGTGTCCTTCTTCCACTTCATACCTCAAGGCCGGTTCCCAGTTAAGCCCAGAGCTCACCTATGTGGTTAGTGTTATCTGTCAGCTTGCTTTTCTCTGCCCTCCGGGGCCGGACTCACAGGTCTGCTACCACACCCATCTGTCACTTATGTGGTATTAGGGGACTCAAACTTCATCCTCATGGTTGCCTGGCAATCATTTAATCATTGAGCCATCTCCCTGCCCTCTGACCCTCTTTATTTTATTTTATTTTTTTACGGCTGAGAACCACGGGAAGGAAGAATATGGATAAGACAATAAGGACCCTGGGAGACAAACTCCTCTGCTAAGAGCCAGGCCACTGCTGCCTGTGGACTTTGGTGGTACATTACTTTATAAACAAAGTTGTTTTTTTTTTTTAATAAGTGCTTTATTACATTCATTTATTTCTGTGTGCATGTTTGTCAGTACACATGTGCCACAGCATGTATTTTGAGGTAAGGGGACAACTTCCAGGAGTCAAATCTCTACCTTTACTACGTCAGGTCCTTGGGCTTAGGGGCAAATGGCTTTACCCTCAAAGTCCCATCTCACCAGCCCATAAACTTAAGTCTTGTGGGTTTGTTTCTTCCAATCAGCTACATGGAGAGTCTAAATTCCCCTGTATCGTGGCCTCATCCCAGGATACCTGAAAGAGATACCTGAAATTCGGCCTTGTCCATAGTCTCCCGGAAAGAGGCGGGACAAGCAGTTGGGGCCTGGATGAGAGGATGGCCTGGTGCAGTCACTGACCTCTTGCCTTATTCAACAAGGTCTTGATCCCCAAAGCACATCCCTGGGTTCTGGTGGCACCTGCTTCCAGCCTCCCTTCTGAAGACTCTTAGTGGCAAGACAGGCCACCGTCACAGCATCTCCACCTGTGTCAGCTGCCACACTGACTTGAAAAGTGCCTACTCTTAGGGTTTGGAGGCAAGTGAAAAAGTTAAGGCGGACTTCCTGAGCCTTCTCAACACCCTGCCTGGTTCCCTTACCTTATTCAGATATTCTAATTGATACCCAAGCTTCTCCCCCAGCACATCACCCCCGGCACCTCACTGTCAGAACAGACCTTTACCTGAGGGCCTCATTATACTCCATGCCTGTGCATCAGGCCAAAAATACCTCCCTGATACCCGCTCAACACCCCGGGCTTCCGAATGACAAACAAATAATTGGGTGAAACAAACCCTGGGTTGCCGAGCAGCTGCCATCAGTACCACAGCATGGAAGAGTCCGTGGTAATAACAGTCATGGTGCTGCCTGGCTCATGTCAGAGCAGATCTTTGAACAGTCGCTTGCACTGACACCAGAGAATGACAGCTTTAGAAATGGCTTGCTAGTTACCTCGGCGAGGGAGCCCCTCTCATGTACAGTATGACAAGCAGCTGTCATTTCCACACAGGTGAACAATTGACATTCCAAGATGGGGGGGGGCTGTGGGCCTCAGACACAGGCAGGTGAGGTGGGATTGGGGAGAGGGGTCCCAAATACTAGACATTATTCTATCTGTGGCAGAAGCATGCTTATGCACACATGCTCGTGCACACACACACATTATTCTCTTTCTCCATTTGTATCACCATCCCCACAGCTGTGCACAATTACCCATCAAAAGCAACTTAAAGGAGGACGGGCTACTTTGGCTCACAGTTCGAGGGTCCACTCCATCATGGTGGGAAGTCATGGAGGTAGCGGTGTGAGGCAGCTGCTCACATGGCATCCACAGTCAGGAAGCAGAGAGAGATGGACGCTGGTGCTCAGCTCACTGTCTTCTTTGTATTATTAAGTTCACGGCCCCATGGGTTGGAGCTGCCAAAATTCAGGGTGGATATTCTCACTTCAGGTAGCCCAGTCTAGAAACTGTGTCACAGATGTGCTCAGAGGTTTGTCCCGTAAGTGATTCTAGGTTGGCAATCACTATCAACCACTGTGCCATCTCCGTGTCCTCTTAGTTTAGGCTAAGAAAGAACAACTGAAATCCAGCTTGCTTATAGTATGTGGTTCGGCATTCAAGCCTGTGTCTCTCCTTCACGGTCCTATTCATTGTCAGAAGTCTTCATAGTCAGGTTAAGGTCCCAGATGTGGACTCTCACAAGCCTGGGCTTCCCAGGAGTGAAGACAAGATCTGGAGCCAGGGAGGTGTCTCAGTAAGTAAAGTGCTTGCCTCGCATTTGTGAAGACTTGAGTGTGCATCCTCAGAACCATGATGTAGAGTCAGGAGCAGTTATACACAAGAGCCTCTGTCTCAAATAGGGTGGAAGGTGAGGAGACATACCCAAACTCATCCTCCAGCTACTGCACATCATGTGTGTCATGTAGCCGTACTCACAGACGAACATACACGTACGCATATCTCACACACAAGCACAAAGACACCAGATGTGACTAATCTGCTAGGCTTGACACTGCACCTAGGATTAGACACAGTCTTGTTTTCCATTATGGTTTTCCCATCCTAATTTCTTCCAGCCTCATGGAGAGGCCTAATCATATGCAGGGTAGTTGGCGTGCTCATCCCGTACTGAGAGCTGCCTTCACTTGAGTGAGGCTCGTACATGGGACCTTGGGACAGTGTTATGCTTTGCCGACTCCCTGGGTAGCTTCTTGAGACAATGTGTCTGCCCATTTCCCTGTTGGCAGGTTCTATATTACATGAAAGGTTAACACAACAGGAGCACCCTGGTCCAAAGGGACTTGATGACTGGTAACTGTTTTGTGAGCCAAGCACTGCCCTGTGCTATTTCTTTATGAACTCCCACCCTGCACAACCAGGGAAGAGTGGACAACAGTGGCCTCACATATACTGTTCCACCCAACCAAAGTTTTAGCAAGTTTCAAAGCTGTAAAATTAGACGTTGAGTGTTTCTCCCAGTTTATAATAAATACACCAAGAAGTTTCAACAAGCCATCTGGAGTTTTAATTCAGAGTCTCACTTTGTAGTCCATGCTGGCCTGGAGGCCGTTATCTTTCTACCTCAGCATCTGTGTGCTGGGATTACAGGTGTACACCACTAATAGGCAAACCTTATTAGATACTCTCCAAGAATAGACATCAGCCAAGGCTCACTGTGTTAAAGCCGTGGTTCTTGAGCTGGGCACGTTGCTTAGTTGGTAGAGTGCTTACCCAGCATGTAGGAAGCCTTGGGTCCCATCCGAAGAATTACTGGTACTTACAACACTTGGGAAGTTCAGGGTGAATGAAAGAGATTGCCACACAAGTCTAGAGATCTTAGTTTGATCTCCGTGAACCGAGGCAGAAGAACAACAAACCTCTCAAAGTTGCCCTCTGTCCTCTACCCAGGTGCTCACACACACATAGCTGCCTCCCTCCTTCCTTCTCTTGGTCTCATATTCTCTCTCTGTCTCTCTCTGTTGTCCCCGCCCCACCCCCCACCAGACATGTTGCTGTGTTTTCAGTGCATAACTGTTTACAGAGCCTTTTCTCATGATTACATGCTGTTACCGCGCCAGCAAATACATAGCGTTATTTATACTATGTCTGTCCTTCCTCAAAGTCCCTTACCCCTGGCTTTCTCACAAGTTCATTTGATGTGATCTGTTCTCATCGGGATACGAATAAGGGCACACATTGTCAGTCTTAATCCAGAGTGCTGCACCCTTTCCCTGGCCTCTCAGCCTTTGAGATTGGGTCTCATGTGGCCCAGGCTGGCATTGAATTCCTTATTGTCCTGCCTTCTCCCAAGTGCTGGGATTTTGTTTATCAAGCTCAAGGACAAAATGTCTCTAAAGATGAGTTTTACTGGAGGGAGAACATCAAGTGAATCTCTGTCCACTCCTCCACCCAGCTGTCCTGGTGTCTGTGGCCATCTATTTTTATGTAGAGCAGTGGTTTTCAACCTGAACATTGCATCCCCTTTGGGCGGTCAATTGACCCTTTGACAGGGGTCATCTAAGACTATTGGAAAACACAGGTATTTTCATTACAGCCCCAAACAATAGCAAATTTGCAGATAAGAAGCAACAATAAAAATAACTTTATGGTTGGCCGTCACCACAGCGTGGGGATCTGTATTAAAGGGTTGCAGCATTAGGAAGGGCGAGAACCAGCGATGTAGTTAGTGCTTTCAGTACTCACCCAAGCTCTTCTGATCTTCGGTTTTCTGGTTGTGAACTCTGGGTTGGTTCGTTGTTTGTTTGTTTGTTTGGTTGGTTGGTTGGTTTGAAAAGATACTACTGTTGAACCAGTTTTAATCTTCAAAGAAATGCTACCTAGGGGTTTCAAACCCTAAGTGACAGTTATTTAGAGGTCCCTACCCCACAGTGCCTTCCCAAGTATTCTAGTCAGTCTACCTGCCAAGCACCAAGTACATGCGCACCCAGTGAAGGATGAATTCATCAGATTGCTTCCGTTCTGCCCTCGGGTTGTTGAATGTTCCAGGAGAAAGGGATTACTGAGTGGAGGACTGTGCAACCTTAGCTGAACTCTCCCCTGCCCGATCCAGAGTATGTGTGTGCATGTGCACACGTGCACACTTGATGTACAGAAAATGGTTCCCAAGACCTGAGGCATTCTAGACCAGTGTTCTACTACTGAGCCATGCCTCTAACCTCTCACTGAGAGATGGAGCTAGGCAAGTGCTCTGCCACTATTACCCCAGCCCCTCATTGGGAGATGCTAGGCTCTACCATTGAGCCATGCCCCTAGCTCTTTACTAAGGAATTTTGCATAGACCTGCATAGATACAAAGGCCTCGTGCATGGGTGGAATACTTCATTCTTTTCTCAGATAGGAAAGAGGACCTGGATGATAACCCTATCAGGAAATGTCCTCTAAAATACAAAGTTCCAAACCTAACAAATAGAAAAACTTAGTTAGAGTCTGTTTTTTTTTTTTCCCTCTTCCTCCTCTCCTTTCCTCCACTCTTCTCCTTTTCCTCCTTCTACTCTCCCTCTTTCTCCTCCTCCTCTAACTTTTACTTTTTGCTGACTTTGTTTGCGCCCCCCCCCCCTTTCCCTTTTTGGTTTGCAAAGGGTTTTACTATATAGCCCTGACTGGCCTGAAACTCACTGTGTAAGCCAGCCTTGGCCTCAGACCTGTGAAGATCTGTCTCCGGGTGCTGGGATTACAAGGTGTGTACCACATGCCTGGTTTCTGTGATGCTGGGCAATTAAGCCCTGGACTTCCTGCATGCGGAGCACTCCATCAACCAAGCCAGCCTTTCCTTCTCCTCAGCATTTTACTGATTTTTATCATTCACACTGTTTTCTCATCCTACAGTAGTTTAATGTGATGTTTCCTGAGACTTCGAGTTATTTTAATAGTCAACTCTTCTATCACAAAATGCTTTTTAAAATTGAGTCCTTTTGTATGGCTTTGTTGTTGTTGTTGTTGTTGTTGTTACCATTGAAGATAATGGGCTTCATTCTGACCTGTCAGTAGTGTACTTTGCTTTTATGCAGTCTCAATTACCCATCACTTGTATGTGTGATACATACGTATATACACACATACATAAAACATAAATATATAGACATGGATAAATAATGTAAACAAATATTTTAAACCTTGTTCTGCATAGGAAGGAAGCATGTATTATTATCTCTTCTAGTCTGACATATTCTAATGCCACCATCCGTTTCTGTCCCCTTTTCTGCACATGTTAAGCCTGAAAGGTTTTGTCTTCCTAGTAAATGGAATGAGAATCTTAGGAGCAGGCTTACATTTTCAGAAGAGATCAACTCTCTACCTGGTCTTTATGTACTGTTCTGTGTCCCCTCAGCCTTTGCTGGACTGGTCTTTTTCTCTTCACATAAAATATGCCTGAAGGGCTGGATAAATGATTCAGAGGTAAGCACTTCTGAGTTTGGTTCCCAGCATCAGGCAGCTCACAACTGCCTATAACTGGTTCCAGGGTGTCTTACACCCACCTCTGGGGATGCTGCATTTTTAGGCACAGGCCCATATACAGACCAAGATCCCTCCACTTCCAACCCCCAAATCAGTTTAACCAGAGGATTGACTGACTGATTCAGAGCTAAACTAACTTCATTTGCCTTTAGAGTTGATGGAAGTGGTGGGCACGCCTATTGTAGAGCTAATAACTCTTGAGGTCCAACATTAAGCACACACTGTTTTGGAGGCCACAGGCCATGAATGCTCAGGTTCATCACCAGAGGATTACCCAGGGGAGAGAAAAGTGTCTGTCAACAGAGACCTCAAGAACTTTTCACACACACCCTTCCAGGCACAGGGCTCTCTGCCTTCACCTCCACATCAAAGGGACAGTGCTGGCCAGGATCCTCTTATCATCTTTTTGGTTGGTTAATTGGCTGGCCATTTTAGGCTGGGACTCACATCACTCCAGCTGACCTCAAACTTGCTACAGAGTGAAGATGACATCGAATACCTTTTATCTTTGTTGATTGGTTGCTTTTTGGGCTGTTAGTTTGGTTTGTTAAAAAATGGGCGTGTGTGGGTGCATTCGAGCGTGTGTGCACACAAACACACACAAACACACAATGAACATGAGTGCAAATTCCGGAAATGTCTCTTAAGAAGCGGGCAATTGGCTCTCCCTGGAACTGGGAGTTTCAGGCATCTGTCAGCTGCCCAGTGTCAGTCCTAGGAACTGAACTCAGGACCTTCTGCAGAGCAGTAATGCTCCCTTAACCACTGAGCCATCTCTCCAAACCCTCCCTTGGTGTTTTGAGATAGAGACTCAAATTTGCAACTTGGTGGAGGATGGCCTGGAGCTTCCATCCTTCCTACCTCCACCCACCAAATACTGGGCGTATAAGTGTGTGTCAGCACACCTCGTTATACTGATATAACTAGACAAACTGCTGTTTATCAGTTTTTGCAGCTAACAGAGTTATTAGGCCCAGAGCCCTGGCAGCCCTAAGAAGCCAGACTCAGCTACTCACCCACCCTTAACAGACCAACTAAAGAGACAAGTGGAGAAAGAAATACATTCAGTGCGGCCACGCCCCTCCTCAGCCCCAATTTGATCTTAAGTGCCTAGATACTGAGGATCTAGGTTTAAATAGTGGGCAAGAGTTTACACAGCCAAGTCAAGGCCCACCCACTAATCAGTTGTCTGGGCTCCTGTCTCTTTGGCAAGGTGATGGGCTGATAAGTTGTTAGGACTGTGTGAAATCTCTTCCCAGGAGATAAGCTTCTCTTTGGCTGGCAGCTGGCTTCAGCCCTTTTCTTCTCCCACTTTGTTAATCCTGGGGGAGTTCCAGTTCCTTAGGGTTCATTGTTGCAATAGCCTGATAGCCTGGGGGGTGGGACTGGGAGGGAGACACAATGTCTCTTTAGTATTTTGGAGGCCAAAGGGCAATGTCAAGGGTCTCTATAGCATTCCACCTTACGAAAGAGTCTCATTGAATCTGGAGGACCTGGACAGTCTGGCCAGGGAGTTGAAGGAATCCTCCAGTCTCCACCTCCCAGTACTTGGGATTACAAACATACCACCAACCACACCTGGCTTTTAATGTAGGTGTTAAGAATCTAAACTTGGATCCTCTTACCTGTATGGGAAGTACTTACTAAGCTCCCCACCCCATTACACTTTATATACTGTAAAATATTGGAGGGACTCAGCTTAGAGGTCATTGAGTTCTGAGTCCCATTCAAATGTAAGAACCCTACTCCTTGTCAAGATTAGTGTGAACAGTGCCAGTAATTCTGCAACTGGTGCACTGCTCAAGACACAATTGTCTCATTAGATTGGAGTAACAGGTTGAAGGGTTAGTTGGTAAGACACAAGGGGCTTAGCACCTTTAGTAGGTGAGTATCTAAGTCAGGATTTCTATTCTTGCACAAAACATCATGACCAAGAAGCAAGTTGGGGAGGAAAGTGTTTATTCAGCTTACACTTCCACATTGCTGTTCATCACCAGAGGAAGTCAGGACTGGAACTGAAGCAGGTCAGGAAGCAGGAGCTGATGCAGAGGCCATGGAGGGATGTTACTTACTGGCTTGCTCAGCCTGCCTTCTTAATAGAACTGAGGAGCAGCAGCCCAGGGATGGCACCACCCACAATGGGCTGGGCCCTCCCCCTTGATCACTAGTTGAGAAAATGCCTTACAGCTGGATCTCATGGAGGCATTTCCTCAACAGAGGCTCCTTTTTCTGTGATAACTCCAGCTTGTGTCAAGTTGACACAAAACCAGCCAGTACAATGAATATCTAAGGATTTTTAAATCCTGTTATGTCTATGAGAACATTATTCTTAATAGTGCTTTTTTTTTTCTTATATTATTGTATTATATATGTTTCTTTGAATGTGCTCATGGTGTGCATGTGACTTGTAAGAGTCAGTTTTTTTTTGTTTTTTTTTTTTACCATGTGAGTACCAGTGATCAAACTCAGGTCCTGAAGCTTGGCAGTGAGTTTGTTTCCATGTTAAGTCATCTCAACAGCCCTATCTATGTATTTCAATTTTTTTTTTTTGTTGGCTACTTTCATAAATACCGGAATGCCCTCCCCCACTTACCAAGTCTGAAAGATCTAAATAGTACTCAAGTATTTTTAATTACGTTTTAAATCGTGTGTAGTTGTCTCAATATGGGTATATGCTTGTGGGTGCAATTCCAGAAGAGGCCTGAGGACAGCAGTGTGTGGTTGGTCTTCTGTTTTGATTGCTCAACAGACTGGGACTGTGTAGGCCTTTGTTCACTCTGAATGTGCTTTTCCGTGCTGTGTCTGATTTTAATCACACACATGTCCAGTTATGCAGAAGCCATGAATGGCAGGCAGATAAGACATTTTGCAGGCATACACTTTACCTGCCACTGTTTGACCAGCAGTGCCTTATGGTTAGAGACTATGTCCAGAAAGAACAGTTGAACCTTACCTCTCTCCTTCCTCCTCCTTTATTTTGGGAGCACCAACAGAGTGCTAAAGAATTGGTTCTGGGCTCAACGTGGCAACATTTATACTCCTGCTTGAGCCTCAAAGTCAGGGGCCGTCGGCTATTGGTACACCCATTTGTCTCACATGACCCGTCTCTCTCCCCTCCTCCCCAAGGACGGAAAGCCACCATTTGAGGCAAGGTGGGGGCGACTCCTCCCTCAACCCCTTTTTGTTTGGCATTGCACCTGACGGTTCATAATCCCATCTACTTAAAACAGAGGTGTATAGACAGCTTTTAGGACCAGATCAGGGAAGTTAGGCCTTCCTGTGAGACAGAAAAATGAACTTGCCTTCAAGACGCTGGTAAATTAAATTGGAGTCTTTAAGAATGGCTTATTCGTGTCCTCTGAGGTAGATCTTGGAAGTGAGTGTGCCCCAGCTGAACACAGGGAAGGTCCTTTGTCAGCACCCTAAAGGCCCATCCGAAATGTCATCAGCTTGGAACGGTCCATCACCAGAGATTATCAACAGCCCATTTCAAAGAATGCCTTGGGTCAGGTGGAAATGGATGGCAGTCCCGTAATTCATTATGATAAGGGCAGCCGTAAAAAAAGAGTTATGGAGTGAGAATTAATGAGATCTAGGGTGACTCCCAAGCCCCTGTCCTGTGACCGTCCACTCCAAATGCCTGTTCTTTTTGCATATGCCTTAGGATCTTCAGTTTAGCAAACTTACCTAGCATGAAGAAAGCTGCGACATTCAGGAATGTTCCAAATCTAGTTTGATCTCCTTTGGGAACATTTCCAGTTGTGATTGATATGTCTGAGTTCAGCCTCCTTTTGGATACTGGGGATCAAATCTAGAGCCTTGTACAACTGGTCCTTTCCTGTGGGATTCTAGGCAGGGGCTCTACCACTGAGCCACGCCCCCAGCCCCTCACTGGGGGATTCTAGGCAGGGGCTCTACCACTGAGCCATGCCCCCAGCCCCTCACTGGGGGATTCTAGGCAGGGGCTCTACCACTGAGCCACGCCCCCAGCCCCTCACTTGGGGATTCTAGGCAGGGGCTCTACCACTGAGCCCCGCCCTCAGCCTCTTACTGGGGGAATTTCAGACAGTCTGTAGTTTCTCACTAGAAAATTCTGGGCAAGTCTACCAATCAAGTATATTCTCAGCTTTTTTTGAGACTGGGTCTCTCACTAGGTTATCTAGACTAGCCTTGGACTCACTCTTTAGCTAGGCAGGCTTCGGACTTAAGAACCCCTTGTTTCAGCCTCTAGAGTAACTGGGCTCACAGGCCTGGCTCTATCTGATTTTAAGTTGTTGAGAGCTGGGCCAAATTTTAAAATGAGCATCATTTTAATGTCATTGGGTCACGGTAGAGAATCTGATAATCTGAAAGCTCAGCTGTAACCTCATCCCCTCATTGGAGATAAACAGCCTGATCTAATAAGCATGGATTTGACTTGAGTAAGGCATTGGGAGGAGGAAGGAAGGTGGCCGGGATATATTTTAACAGGAATCAGTATTGGAAATGTTTGTGCGGAGTGTGACTTTAGAGTTATTTTCCCATTGGGGGATGTTTGTGACCCCACCCCCGCCAATGGAATGCTGGGATTTAAGGCGTGCCTCATCCAGTTCTGTCCTGTGTATGCTGTGGACATTCGCTCCCTGTACCAGTGGATAACCCCAACTGCTGTTTCCCCGGCATTCACTTGTTTTTGTTGTGGTTCTTTGAGACAGGCTCTCTCATTGGCTGGGAACTTACCACGTGGGCTGGTACTGATCTGTGTCTCTATGCTCATACACCCCCATGACCCTCCAACTTCCCCTTTAACATGGGTGCTGGGACTCCAGCTCAGGTTCAGGTATTTGCAAGGCAAGCACTTGTTGGACTGAGCTGACTCCCCAGCTCCTCCTGCTCTTTCTCCCTAACAAAGCAGCAGGAAGCTCATAGAAAGTATTCAGTACCTGGAATGCCATTGCTCAACACTTCTAGCCTTCAGAAGGTCTTACAAAGAGATTATCGATGCGATACTTGTTTGCTGGTAAAGGAGTATTTTGATACAGAAAGACTGGAGGAGAGAGAGCGAGCGAGCATTTAAGAAATGATTCTATTGTTGACTCATCCCCCATGTGTAAATTGCTGAATTGCAGTGTGGCACACACTGGGCCGCTGCTAAACATTCCGTCCTGCCGTATATAATCAGCTTTTACGTCTGCTGGTGGATTCTGTCAGCGTGGCGTCTGCCCTTGGCCTTCTTAAATTTCTGTGGCTCACAACACTAACAGTAAGAAGAGCAAAAACAGATACATACTGAAAAACCCAGGAACTCAACTGTAAGTGAAAAAAAAATTCCACCACACAAATGGAACCTTGTAGGATCCTAAGTCCCTGATCAGAGGACAAAAAAATAAAATAAAATAAAAAGACCTTAATCCTCTTTAATGCCCTAATTTAGAGGAATTCTTTTGTGCTTAACTCTTAGAAATTTTTTAAAAATTATTTATGTCTATAAATTTATCTGTGGGTATTCGGATGTGTGAGTGCAGTTACCGAGGAGACCAGACCTCTGGAGCTGGTTTATGAACCACCTGATGTGGATGCTGGGAACTCTGCAGGAGCCCTAACCACTGAGGATTTTTTTTCTTACAACTTTATTTAAAAAAGAGAGATACATGTACAGATTTTTAAAAGCATTTTGGCATAAAACTATTTGAATATATTTTTGTCAGTACTTGATTCGTTTAGAGGTTTGATAGTATGCATTGAAATCTTACTAGTTACCATAAGCATACAGTACACGTAGAACAGAACGTAACATGGAAACAGTCAGAGTTTTTTGGTGTGTATAGATTAAGCATAGTGATCATAATGATTTTTGGATACCAAAAATTGCCACAAGGCTATATTCTTAGCTCTTAAATTATTAATGATTTTGAGGTCCAGGAGTACCACACTCTAAGAGGGCACTATACACTTACTTGGTTTTTTTTTTTTTTTTTTTGTTTTTTTTTTTGTTTTTTTTTTTTAAAGAAAGACTGAGGCTTTCAGTTTTTGGCCTCTGTTTTTTTGTTGGTTTGTTTGTTTTTTGAGCTTCATATGGCCTGTGAGTTGTTTCTGGGGTGTTCAGAGCTTTTTGGGGCTAGTACCCAATTATCAGTGACTGTATATTATATCTGTTCTTTTGTGACTGGGTTGCCTCACTCAGGATGATATTTTCTAGATGCATCCATTTTCTTAAGAATTTTATAAAGTCATAGTTTCTGATAGCTGAGTAGTATTCCATTGTGTAAATATACCACAATTTTTGTATCCATTCATCTACTGAAAGACATCTGGGTTCTTTCCAGCTTCTGGCTATTATAAATAGGGCTGCTATGAACATTGTGGTGTATGTATCTTTGTTGTATGTTGGAGTATCTCTGGGATATATGCCTAGAAGTGGAATAACTGGGTTTTCGGGTAGGACTATGTCCAATTTAGTGATTTCCAGAGTGGTTGTACCAGCTTACAACCCCACCAACAGTGGAGAAGTGTTCCTCTTTCTCTGCATCCTCACCAGCATCTGGTGTCATCTGAGTTTTTGATCTTAGCCATTTTGACTGGTGTGAGGTGGAATCTAGGGGTTGTTTTGATTTGCATTTCCCTGATGACTAGGGATATCGAGTCCTTCTTTAGATGCTTCTCAGCCATTTGATATTCCTCAATTGAGAATTTTTTGTTTAGCTCTGTACCCCTTGTTTTAATAAGATTGTTTGATTCTCTGGCATCTAATTTCTTGAGTTCTTTGTATATATTGGGTATTATACCTCTATCAGATGTGGGGTTGGTAAAGATCTTTTCCCAATCCGTTGGCTGCCATTTTGTTTTCTTAACAGTGTCCTTAGCCTTACAGAAACTTTGCAATCTCATTAAGTCCCACTTCTCGATCCTTGGTCTTAGAGCACAAGCCATTGGTGTTCTGTTCAGGAAATTTTCCCCTGTGCCTATGTGTTCTAAAGTGTTAATGCTTGCGTGCGTGTGTGTGTGTGTGTGTGTGTGTGTGTGTGTGTGTGTGTGTGTGTAGTGAGCACACAGGTACATACCGGGGTCAGAGGACATCCTTTGGTGTTCTTCCTCAGGTTCCATCTACCTTCTGTGAAACTGAAGATAAATTATTCACCCAGAGCCCAAGTAGTCTGGGTAGCTGGTTAGTCCCTGTTACTCCCTCTCCAGCCCCAGGATTACAGACGTGTGCAATTTCACCTAAGATCCAAGGATCAAACTCAGGCCCTCACACTTGGAAGGCAAGTACTCTGCCCACTGAGCTCCACAGTAGAGTATTTAAAAAAAAAAAATGTAATTACATCATTTCTTCTGTCACCTCCCCAGTTCCTCGTATGTCAACTTCCACACTGTTCCATTTGCTTCCTTCCAAGTCAACGGCTTCTTTTTCCTTGTAATTTTTTTTAAAAAAGAATTGTTTATTTCATGTATGTAAGTACACTGTTGCTGTTGTCAGATACATCAGAAGAGGACGTCAGATCTCATTACAGATGACTGTGAGCCACCATGTGGTTGCTGGGAATTGAACTCAGGACCTCTGGAAGAGCAGTCAGTGCTCTTAACCACTGAGCCATCTCTCCAGCCCATTTTTCCTTATTATTGTTACACATACACATACATACATACATACATACATGCATGCATGCATACATACATACATACATACATACATGCATATGCATATAAATGTACAAAAGCAAGGTTACACATAAGCTGGCTTTCTCTGTAGCCAGGTGACACTTGCTCTCTGAGACCAGATCTTGTATGTTCATTCTTTCAGAGGTGAGCTTAGAGGATAACAAGTGGATCATCTTATTTTACACCATCTCCCAGCCAGTCCCCACCTGTCCTCCTCCTCTTCCTCAGGCGCCCCGTGAAGTCAGGCTCTTAGGAAGTCTATCTAGCTCTTAGGAAGGCTAGATAGTCATTTGTTTCCCTTCCTCTGTGCCAAGCTCCTGCCCTCGCCCTCCCATTCAGTTAGCACTGATGAAGTCAGAGAATTCTAGGAGGCCTGTTGGTGATCAGACCCCATCTCACTCCACCCCAGTGGCTGACTTACAACCTCTGCAAGGTCTAAAGGGAGAGAAGGGTTATTTCCACCCCACCTCCAGGGAATGCAGAAGTACCTTTCTGATTCTGAACAGATTGGACAGTCCCACTGGGGCCAGCATGTGGGTCCTGCAACAGTAATGGTGCCCAGGTAGGTATTTAAATTTCAAATTTCTGTCTAAGCAAGCCGACGCTGTTCATTACAGGGCTGTTTGTAGATCTCAAGTCTCAGAGATTTAAAAAGTAAAAATTCTGTATCAAAACTGGAGGGGTTGTTTGGGCTTGGTGGCACATGCTCTTAATCTTAGTGCTCTGGAAACTGAGGCAGGGGGACTATTGTAAGTGCTAGGCCAGCCATGGTTTTATAGGAAGACGTTCTTCAAAAAATAGGTTGGTCATGTTGGCACATACATATGATCTAAGTGCTTGGGAAGTGGATGCAGGAGAGGTAGACGTGTTAGGCTAGCCTTATCTATACACTGAGTTTGAGGCCTGCCTGGGCTATCTGAGAAACAGCAGCGCAGCAGCAGTAGTAACAGAACAGGCTGGAGAAGTGATGCATTGACTGAAAAGTTAGTTGTGCATCCTGAAGACTAGATTCAGATGCCTGATGCTCTGGTGCCTGTCTGTAATCCTGATGCTCTGGTGCCTGTCTGTAATTCTGATGCTCTGGTGCCTGTCTGTAATCCTGATGCTCTGGTGCCTGTCTGTAATTCTGATGCTCTGGTGCCTGTCTGTAATCCTGATGCTCTGGTGCCTGTCTGTAATCCTGATGCTCTGGTGCCTGTCTGTAATCCTGATGCTCTGGTGCCTGTCTGTAATTCTGATGCTTTGGTGCCTGTCTGTAATCCCAGCAGTGCTTCAGTGAGGTGAGAGGCAGAGACAGGAGATTCCCAGGGAATCTGAAAGGCCAACCAGAGTGCTGGGCACAGGGTCAACTAGCCTCTTCCTTCTTCACAAGGTGAATGTGAGCTCCTGTGATGGTTTAGTGGGCAAAGGCACTTGCTTGCCAAGCCTGATGACCTGAACTCAATCCTTGAACTCACATGGAGGAACAAGAGAGAACTGACTCATGCGGACTGTCCCCTGACCTCCACACATGCCATGCTGAGCGTAACACACCCACAAATCATTAAAAGAAGTAAAAAACAAATAGATAAACAAGGAGACAAGGACCTAATCCCTTAATCCTGTCAAAGGATTATCCCAAGATGTATTCCAGGAACAGCCTCCTGCTGGCTTAGGGAGCCTGGTATGGGATGAAAGAAAGCAGGAGATGGAAGTGAGCTCAGATAGTGGGACTGTGTGGTGGCAGGGCAGCATCTGGGAGGATCTAGACAGCAGAAAGTGAAGCAGTCATTCTGTAACCCGTTACTTGAGGCAGGGACCCATGAATCCCTTCTGAGACCGGAGCTAGTTTCCTAATAAAACAAAGCAACAATGAATGAGAAATTAGGTGGGACAAAACCTCACCCAAGAGTGGCCATATCTCCATTTGCTTTCTTTACCTTTGGAAAACTCGCCCCATGAAGATAGCTTCTTCGTACATGTGGAAAGAACCTGGCTAGGGAAGAACGTTCCAGAACATTTCATACTGTTCTTTGAACTTTTGATCTCCTGCCTCTACCACTTGAGTGCTGAGGTTGCAGGCATGAGCCAATATCTAGTCTCTGGTATGCTGGGTTTGGAGTCAAGGGCTTAACGTGTGCTAGGCAGTCTACCTACAAAGCTCAGGTTGGGTGGTTGCTGTAGTTGTTGTTTTGGGATAGGTCTCTGTAGCCTAGACTGGCCTGGAAATTGCTTTGTAGCCCAGGATAGCCTAAAACTCACAGCCATCCTTCTGTGTCAGCCTCCAGAGCATGGACTGCCACATCTTTAAGATGCTTTGTTTTTAAGGCTCATTTTTATTTTATATGTACAAGCACCAGCATGTATGTGTATGTATGTGCACTACATGTCTGGTACCCTTGGAGGCCAGAAGAGGGCGCCAGTTCCCCAGTAACTGGAGCTCTACAGGCGGTTGTTGAGCCACCTAGTGGCCACAGTGCTGGGAGCCATACCTGAGTCCGTTGTAGGAGCAGCAGGCACCTCGAAACTGCCAAGCCACCCTTCCAGCCTCATGGGTTCATTTCACACTCGAGGTCTGTCCCAGCGATGGCAGGATTCACCTGGATGTGCCACAGCCACAGACTGCTGCCTCTGACCATTTCCCAGATAATCATTTTACCGGAAAGAGAAATTTGCTTTATTTCACCGTATGTTTCTGCGGCGGGAATAAAGACTGCTGGGGGTATTCTGTATCCTTAACTGACACGGTACCTTTCTCTGGAACACATTGTGTTGGGCTTTCAAAAGTCACTCTCCTCCTAGTCATTCCATGAGCCACCCTTTCTTCCAAGGAGCTTCCGTAAAAGGAAATCCTACACCCAGCCTGGGGCAGCATCAGGACCCTGAGGAGGGAGGAACCACTTTCTTTCCTCTGTGACAGGGAAAGTCCACGTGTGCTTGACCTTTGGTAACAAACAGCCTAGCCTTCCCACTCCACCTCTAAAGTGGGCTTGGGCTCCTTGTGCTGGCCGCCATTTCTGAACGAGTGTAGTGTGGCCTCCCTGCTCTGCCTCTGCACACCTGTGGGCCTGGTTCCTTCCTGGCTTGGATGACTCCCCGGTTTCCCTTGGGAGTCGCTCCTCTCCTGTCCTTGCTCTTGAGGGCACAACCTCTGCCCAGGATCCCTGGTGGGAGTGGGAGGGCTTGTATTCTATCAGGGCACTTAGCATTGAATTATACCATTCTGTTTATTTAAACCTGCTCTCTACCCTGTGTGTGTTGTGCATCATTGTATATGTGTAGGGGACAGGGAACAGCTTGGATGACAACCTAGGGTGTCCTTAGGAGCCACATACCTGCTTTTACCAATTAATTAATTCATTCATTCATTCATTCATTCTGTTTGAGAGTATGTGTGCATGAATGTTACCGACCATGTTGTGAAGTTGTTTCTCTTTCCACCTTAATATGCGATCTGGGGATTGAACTCAAGTCATCAGGCCTGAGCAGCAGTCACATCATCCGATGAGCCAGCTTGTCAGACCCCAACTTGTTTTCTGAGACAGCCTTTCACTGGCACCTGAAGCTGGTTGATTAAGCCATGGGCTGGCTAGGGAGAAAGCAGGATCTGCCTGGCTCCACGTCCCCTGCTGTGGGGATACAAGCATTGTTCACCATGCCAGGCATGTCGGATGCTGGGAATTGAACTCATGCCCACGTGCTTGTGTAGCAAGTGCTTTACCTACTGAGCCATCTCCCCAGCTCCCTTTTAAAATTGTTCTTTCAGTAAGTTAGAGGTTCCTCCAGGGCAGGAGCCAATGGTTTTTTTGTTCTTTTGAGACAGGGTCTCGTGTAACTCAGGCTGGCTTTGAACTCACGGTGTAGTTAGCAATGACTTTGAAATTTCTGAGTTCTCCTGGATCCTCCTGTGGTTCCAGCATTTGGGAGGTAATGGTGGGAAGATTGCTTAGAGTTCCAAGGCAGAATGGGCTACCTGATGTCCTGTCTTATTCAACTCAAGGCCCTCTTACAAAATGGAAACGGTTTTGACTGAGGGATGAATGAGAATAGAGAGGGGAGAGCGTAGCCTCTTGAAGGACTGCCAGACTGTGCCAGCCTGTGGGTAGGGAGAAGGGCTCTACCTTGTTCTCTTCCCAGTGTCTGTTTCTCATTACAGTGGGTGTGGTTGCTTCTGCGGTCTGGAGTTTTTTCCTCCCTGATGACTAGTGCTCCTGAGATGTTGTATATCTTCTTTGAAGAAGTGCCTATTCAGATCCTTTGCACTTTTTAAAAGTTAGTTTGTTAGATTTATTGCATGTGCATGGGTACATCATACCACAGCTTGGCTGTAGAGGTCAGAGAAAAGCTTAGTGGGAGTCTGTTCTTGCCTTCCTCCATGTAAGATTAGGGACTTGAACTCGGATCACCAAGATGGCAGCAAGCACCCTTATCCACTAAAGCATCTCAGCAGCCCATTGCCCATTGTCTTAGGTTTGGGGTGTGAAAACCTACCAGTAGCTACTCCCCCAGTGAAAAGTGACCCTCCCACCAGCCTCTATCAATGGCTAGTAGCTCTCAGCTAGAGGTGGTGGTCCCCCCCACTCCACACAGGAATTTGTAACTGGCTTGATTCTGGAGATCTGCTGTTGACCACAGCTCCCATGAGTTCATGTGTGTAACAACCATGTTGTGCCCAAATGACCGTGTTTCTTCTTTACATTCTACACTGTTCTCTGGGCTTGGAGATGAGGCTTGACATAGATGATGTCATGAATCACTGAGTACTCAGAGTCACTTGTTCTGAGATTGCAGTTACCACCCCATGAGTGTTTTAGTGAGGGAGGCCCCAGCAGCATCCAAGCCTACACAGGCTATTGCTGTTGCCCCTGATGGCCCAAGGTTCTAGATGGTAAGAGCCTATTGCTGAAGATACATTTAGCTTGCAGGACATAGAGCTGCAATCCTGGTCTGCCAGGCATGCAGTAATTTTTAGAACAAGTCAAAAATAAGGCAAAGCATTCGTGGTGTGGAAGTGTGTTGTGCACCATGGTTTCAAAGTGTTTCATTCTTTACTGCTAATTGTATTATCTGTTTTCCTAACCAACACTTGAGGTACACAGGACACAGGAGGTGGCCCTTCTGTCCATGACAGAACGGTGACATGGGAGGGAGAAACACACACACCTGGCCTCTCCAATCTTGTATCTTACTCAACTTCCACAAGCCTACCAATTCTAATCAGTTGACTAATTAGAACTCAGCTTTACCTGTTTGGTAGAATGACTTTTTGCACCATTCAGGAAGAATAAACATTCACACCCTAGGCTTTTAATGGTTCATGGCAGTGGAGGAGTGTATAAAATGGTTTGCCTCTTAAGCACTAGGCTTTGCAAAAGAGGGAACCTGTCTACGGAGATAACAGCTGCTCAGGGGTGTCTTATCTTAGTCTAGGAGGTATCCCAGACTCATGGAGACAGAGAGCAGGCAGTACTTAATGAGCTTAGTAATCACATCTTGCAATTTGGGATAAAGCTAAGTGGTAAATAGTCAGAGGATGAAGTAGAGCCTCTGCCTAAAATCCCCCAGTGAGGGGCTGGGGGCATGGCTCAGTGGTAGAGCCCCTGCCTAGAATCCCTCAGTGAGGAGCTGGGGGCATGGCTCAGTGGTAGAGCCCCTGCCTAGAATCCCCCAGTGAGGGGCTGGGAGTGTGGCTCAGTGGTAGAGCCCCTGCCTAGAATCCCCCAGTGAGGGGCTGGGAGTGTGGCTCAGTGGTAGAGCCCCTGCCTAGAATCCCCCAGTGAGGGGTTGGGGGCGTGGCTCAGTAGTAGAGCTCCTGCCTAGAATCCCCCAGTGAGGAGCTGGGGGCATGGCTCAGTGGTAGAGCCCCTGCCTAGAATCCCCCAGTGAGGGGATGGGGGCGTGGCTCAGTAGTAGAGCTCCTGCCTAGAATCCTCAGGTGAGGGGATGGGGACGTGGCTCAGTAGTAGAGCCCCTACCTAGAATTCCCCAGTGAGGAGCTGGGGGCATGACTGCTTGTCCCATTATAGAATGCCTGCCTAGAATCCTCCCAATGAGAGGCTGGTGCATGAACTCAGCAAGGTCAAGGCAGCATAAACTTACAAGCTATTCACAGTATCTTGACAGTCTAGAGCAGAGAGAAGGAATACATATGTACCTCTTTTGCTCAGCCCTTTTCTACCCTTATCTAGTCCAGGACACAAACCAAGGGAACTGTGGCCAGCCATATTCAGGATGGTCATTACCACCTCAATTGACTCAATTAAAAAAAAAAAAAAAAGCATTCACAGGAGGCTGGAAAAAGTGGCTTAGTGGTTAAGAGTGCTTGCTGTTCTGGCACTGTACCCAAGTTCAATTCCCAACACCTATACTGAGTGTGAGTCACAACTGCCTATAATTCCAGTTCCAGAAAATTCTATACTCTTTTCTAGCCTACACACACACACACACACACACACACACACACACACACACACACACAAACGCATGCACATGAACCATATAGTCAGCACATACGCATAATTTTTTTTTAATTTATTTATCTTATTTCATATATGTGAGTTGCTCTCTTAAGACACACCAGAAGAGGGTATCCGATTCTGTTATAGGTGGTTGTGAGCCACCATGTGGTTGCTGAGATTTGACCGCTGAACCATCTCTCCAGCCCCATAAATTTTAAAAAGCACACAAATTTTAAAAAAGCACTCACAGATATGGCTTACAGGTCAGATACTCCCTCATTGAGCCTCTCTCCCAGGTGATCCTATAGTATGTAAAGTTGTCACAAATGGATACATTATATTCGTTGCTACTTAATTGTTATATGTAAATGAGTCAAGTGTTAATATTATGGGAAGTGGAATCAGGTCAAGAGGGGTTTGCCATCCCAGGCTCTGTGATGAAGGAAAAATTTGAGTCTGAGGCACTGGATCCGTGGATAACATGCTCACCCAGATTGCAAGAAGTCATCCCGGGTTCGGTTCCCAGAATGCACCATCCACCATACAGGTCTTCCCTGGATACCTTCAGCATCATCAAGGAGCACATGGTGTAGAGTCACCAGGAAAAGGAGAGAAGTGTTTCAGAGCCCTGAAGCCTCAGAGTTCACCTTGACATGGGGAAGAGTCCTTGCCGGTTTTATTGATGTTTTAATTAACGGTGAAATATAGTATGGATTCATTATTAGGTTGTAGGCAATTAGCAATAAACATTTTAATATGAAAATTAAATCTTTGTGGGCACTGGGAATTGACAGAGCTCTGTTAAAGGCTCCGTGTGTGTGTGTGTGTGTGTGTGTGTGTGTGTGTGTGTGTGTGTGTGTGTGTTTTGTACATTTTGTTTTGTGTTTTCTGTTTGCTTGCTTTTGTTTTTGTTTTTGCTTTTTAAGACAGGGTTTCTCTTTATAACACCCCTGGACTGGACTGAATTTACTTTGTAAATCAGGCTGGCCTTGAATTCACAGAGATCAACCTGCCTTCTCCTCCTCCTCCTAAGTACCTGGACTAAAGGTGTGAGCCACCATACCTGGCTATAAATTTTGTAAATAACACCACACACTCCTCATAAGGGCCCCCAATGACACCCAAATTATGACTCCACCAGAGTTCACCCTGGGGAACCAGTGAGTTTATTGAGCTTCCTCACAGAGCATAGGTATTAGGTTGCTGATGCCTATGAGTGGCCCCGGAGCAGCCTCATGGCAGTGCCGTCATCCTGCATGAGTGATGGAGAGCTTCCCGGCAGCCACATACATGGAACCCCTCAGTTAACCTTTCACAGCCTATATCCTCCGCCACCTCAGAGTCCCTCAGGTCCCAGGCCAAGTGCAGTTAGGGCAGACTTTTGTACAAATAGCTGGGAGGAGCGGTGCCTGGGATCTCTTCCCATCCCCTCCTTCTAGGAAGGAGTGTCAGCCTTCAACAGGCCAGATGCTGATTGACGCTTGGGCGGGCACAACTGATGTGGTATAGATGCTGGCTGTTTTCCTGGGAGGACTGAGTTCTCTAACACGTAATTTGTCTAATCACCTAGCTTATGATATGCTTATTACATTTTATGGAACGAGTGAGTCAGAAGTATTAGGTCACCCCAGTTTTGCATGCTAATAAGCTAATGACCATGTTGAGGAGGACAACACGTCAAAGGTTGTCCCACCCATGGATTCATTCCCATTATGGATTCACCTGATTTGTGAATGCTTCTGATATACAGACATTGTGTGTAGAGAGGCGGTGCAAACCATGGTCGTGGAGGGCTTACTGTTTGGGACAAGACGTTCCATAAGTAGATCAAGCATGTAACTTAGCTGGTAGAGAGATTGCTAGCATGCGTGAAACACTGGGCTTCATCTTAACACTGTGTGTACCAGGCAAGGTGGTACAAACCTGTAACAATCTGAGCTCCCAGAAATGGCAGCAGCAAGATCAGACGTTCAAGACCATTCTCAATTACATAGGAAGTTGGAGGCTGGCCTAGGTTATGTGTCAACCTGTCTTTTAAAGGGGGAGGGGTAATTTAGTATGTGTTGGTTGTTAAGGCACTAAGGAAGTGTGTGTAGGTGTGGGTGTGTTCATGCATACTGTACAGTATACAGAGGTGTGGGTGAACATGTACACATGTGTTCATTCCAGTAGAGGTTGGAAGCCATGGTGGTGTTGCTCAGAAAGAATCCATTCTTTGAGACAGAGTCTCTTACTAGCTTGGAACTACTGATTATGGAAAGCTGGCCAGACAGAGAGCCCCAGGGGCTGAAGGCTTATCAGTCCCAAGTTCAGTTCCCGGTACCAGTGTTGAATGAGTCAAATTACCTGTAATTCCAACGCCAGGAGACTGGCCTCTGCAGATATTCAAACACATGTAGCATACTTGCTGACAGGCACACATACAATCATGTAGTGTGCTTTTTAGGATGTGTTCCAAGTCTCTTCTGCTATGCTAAAGATATTTTTAACTAAGTTTATTTATTTATTATGGGGGTATCGAGTACATATGTGGAGGTCAAAGTTCAGCTTGCTAAAATTGGTTCTATCCTCCCATCATGTGGATCCTAGGGATCAGATTCAAGTCATTCGGCATAGCAGCGAACACTTTTACCCGTGAGCCATGCCACTGGCTTCTGTGCTAGAAATCTTTATTGTGTTTGTACCAAACCCTGTCTTCTTCCCATGAAAGTGAAGTACACTGGTTTTGTCCTTGTTTTGGCCTTCTGCATAGAATCTGTTGTCCTTTACCATTATCTGATTGTCTTAGGGTTTCATTGTTGTGAAAAGATGCCATGACTACAGCAACTCTTATTTTTAAAAAAAAAAAAAAAAAAAAAAAAAAGCACATTTAATTGGGGCTGGATCATAGTTTCAGGGGTTTAGTCCATGATCATCATGATGGGGAAACATGACAGCATGCAGGCAGATGTGGTGCTGGAGAGGGGCTGAGAGTCCCTCTTGATCTAAAGGCAGCAGGAGACTGTGTACCACACTGAGCATAGCTTGAGCATAGGAAACCTCAAAGCCCACCCCGACAGTGACATACTTCCTCCAACAGGGACACACCTCCTAATAGTGTCCCTCCCTGTGGGCCAAGCATTCAAATACACGAACCTATGGGGGGGCATTACTATTCAAACCACCACCATGCTGATTATTTATTCATATAGTTTTGCAGTTCTGGGGGTTGAACTGAGGCAGTGTGTTTGTTCAATATGTGCTTTCTCAGTAAAACACACTCCCAGCCTTTCACTGAGTGATTTTGTACAAGCATTTCACTTCTGACCTGCATCGCAAGTCTTCTTTTTACATGTTTGTGTGTGTGTGCATATGCTTATGTGTGTGTGTGCATATGCTTGTGTATGTGTGTGTGTTTGTGTGTGTGTGTGCATATACTTATATGTGTGTGCATATGCTTCTGTGTGTGTTATATATGCACATACAAGTGGTTCACTGTTATTTTTTTTTTAAGAGTCTCATTTTGAAGCCCTGGCTGGCCATAAAAAACCCTCCCAGGAGACATGCCTGCCTTTCCTCACTGGGAGCCGGAATTAAAGGCACAGGCTACAGTGCCCAGCCACCATCTATTTGCACACTCCATCTTTTTTTAACCAGATGCTCAATGACTGGCAAGCGTGGTGAGCTAGAGACCCCAGTGACCTGCCTGACTCGGGGCTCCCTGCACGGGGGTGGACACAAGCACCCATGACAGTATCATTCATTTACTTTGGGATGGAGTGTGGTCGAGCTTATTCCTATGGATGTCGGGGCACAGCTTGCAGAGAAGTCCGTCAGTTCCCCTTCCCCACAGCGTTTGAAGGAGCGAACCCACATCTCCCTGCAGAGCCACTTCGATTCCGTGGCTCACTTAAAACTGCCTGTAACTCCAGCTCTAGGGGATCTGACACCCTCTTCTGACCTCTAGGAACCTATACACCATGTGCACATCACTATCACTATTACATATATACAAGTAAGCATAAATTTTAAAAAACTGACAGGACCACACTGTATAGCCAGGCTACCCTGTAATTCTCTGCGTAGACCAGGCTGGCCTCAGACTCACAGAGATCCACCTGTGCTGGGAACAAAGACAGGAGCCACCACATCCGGCTATATATAAATCTTTTAAAAAGTAAGAACTACCCAGAACTCCCTGGTTCTCCACACACATGTACTTGTTCCCATACTCACACATAGGCATACATATACATGCACAGTTCATACACATACATAATAAATGGCTAAGAAAAAAGCGCACTAGCATAAAAGTTCTGTGATCGCTTCTACATTACCAGTCCCTGGTGCGACACTGTTTATGTTTTCTTATTTATTATTTTTCCTGTGTGTTTGTGTTCATGAAGTCTGTAGGCTATGGTGGACCCACATGTGTCCACACCATAGACAGACGCCAGCAGGGCCCCACCCACCCTTGACTATTAAAAAGCTCTATGCTTTTGATTGCCCTACTTTTTTTTTTCTCCTAATACAGAAATAACCAAGCTATTAGAATCCTTTATGATTCAAACCAGAACATTAGTTTTATTATATATGGAAAATGGATCCTTAAACATCAAAATGACATCTAATTATTTCCCATTGGCTTGTATTATATGCTATTATTTTATTGCAGTATACTGTCCAATTACAGAAACGACTCCAAAGAGGCATAATTTTTCTGGCTTAATGTGTAATTGTTTATTGAGTGTTTTTCTCATTATGGTGATACTTTTTTTTCCTTTTAGAATTGCTCTTATAAAGAAGCTTGCTTAGATTTTTTTTGTAAAATGATTATTATGTAGTTAAAGAAATCAGGCATTCAGGCTGTGTGTGGCAGTGTTCAGAGCTGAAGGAAGTGCATGATTTAAAGAGACCCTTCTTCAAAAACCTGAAGTTGAGGAGCTGGAGAGATGGCTCTGCTTTTAAGAGCACTTGGCTCTTGCAAAGGACTTGAGTTAAATCCTCAGCACCCACGGCAGGAGATCACAACCACTCAAAGCTCCAACTTCAAGGAATCTGACGCCCTCTTCTGACCTCTGTGGACATCCAATGTACACAAATGCATATACAAAATAAGCCTTAAAAAAAAAAAGAAAGTTGTATTAAAATCTCAACTGCAATAAGTTGTATTATCAAATACACATTCATTTGTTTATATTTGGGGGGAAGAAATGTAAATGTTGTTATGTAAAATAATGGGTTCTGTGCTAGTTTAAAACTTAGTGCCTAAGTCTCACAGGCAGCAGGTGTGGCCTAGCAGGTCATTGGAGGGGCTGTTTATGGTGGTTGGCTTTCAGTAAGTAGTTGAATCAAGTGTGGTGGCTCAGGCCTGAAATCCCAGCTACTTAGGAGGCTGAGGTAGGGGATGTCACATTCAGGGATTGCCCTGGCTGCAGGGTGAGTTCAAGGCCACACTGGGAAACTTAGCAAGAACTTGTCCCCAAGTTTAAACATTAGTCCAAATACTGGGATGTAGTTTAGACAGAGAGCACTCAATTAATGTGCTCCAGTGAGGGGTTGGGCCATGGCTTCTCAACATCGCAGCTGCCTAGAAAGGCCCCACACAAGTCATTGACAGGAAGCATCACTGGAGAATATAGAGTGGTAAAAAGATTGGTGCTGACACCAGGTCTTTATAGTGAGGATGGTCCAGCTAGAGGTGAGCTGGCAGGGAATGGGACATAAGTTGTGGTTAGCTGCAAAACATGGCAGCTAGGCTGAGCAGGCAGCCTTCCACCGTAGGAAAGAGGAAAAGGAATAAGGCAAAGACTAATAGAACAGATGTTCCACATCCCCTGGCTTCCATGTGCATGCATAGGCAGACATTACACACATATACATGTACATAAGCCACACGTTTTTATTCACACCAAATGTCAGTGTAATGATTAATAATAGACTTATCGTTTTAAAAAGAAAAATGGGGGCCAGGGATATGTGGCTCTGTTGATAAAGTGTTTGCCTGGCATTGGTGAAGTCCTGTGTTTGATTCCCAGCATCCGGCATTGTGGTGTATGCCTGTAATCTCCTGACACAGGGAATATTGGTAGTAGGAGATCTGAAGTTCAAGGTCTTCCTTGGCTGCACGTGGAATTAATTCATGGCCATCCTCTAATATATGGTGCTCTGTCTCAAAAATACTGAGGAAAAGAGTCACTAGACCGAGTGTCACACAAGTATAACACGATGTTCACCTGACCACAACCACACTGAAACGTTGAGGTTGTAAGGTACACTGAGAGACGGTGGGGTTCAAAAGGTAACTGCAGAAAAAAAAAATAGTGAAAAAGTCCTTCATCCCTACTCTTTCTTTAACGGAATATTCCAAGGCTTAGTTCTGTTCTCATTACCATTAGAACAGCTTATGATTCATCCTAGGAGTGTCAGTGGTACTCACACAGAAAGCACTCAGACAGATTGCTGTAGGTTAGCTGCTGTTGGTCCCCATGTGGTGTGAACACATTGGGGAGTAGTTTTATCACTGGTCCCTGGGAGGATATCGGGATGCCAGAAGAGGGGACTTATCTCCAGAGGAGAAGCCCAGTTCTCACAAGGGAACCCTGGGGACAGGACAGGAGTGTGACACCGAGAGAACACTGTTTGCTTTTAGGGGTTTTGTTCTTCTTTCCGTACCACACAACACAACACGGTCTGGGCACTCAGCGAAGCCTTGCTGTAAGCACTGGCTCCATTGATGAAGTGCCTGCTGTGTGAGGGGGAGACCTGAGTTCAGAGCCCCAGAATGGATATGACACACACTTGCAGTCCCACCAGGGTAGGTGCGAACAGGACAGGGATTCGAGGTGGGTATGTGTGTGGTGCGTGTTGTATGTTGTAGGTCACTTCCTTTTAAAGGGGGGGCTTGCAAGTGTGTTGGCAGTCTCTGGAGTCTGCACTGAGCCAAGTATGCTTAAGTGGCTCAGTGTCCTCACACAGTGCTGGTCATGTGACATCACTTAGCTGTCTGGTCTTTTCCTGGTGTACACAGTCCATCTTGAGGATTGTGTGTCAAGCTGGGATTTGGGAGTTTTTAAACATTATCGGAAACATCCAGCTGTGACCCCAGTAGATAGCAGGCCATGTCTTTTATCCTGCTATCATCAGTCAGTCAGTCAGTCTGTCTCTCTTTTTTTCTTTAAAAGAATATATTTTGTGTGTGCACATGTGTCCAAGCAGCCATGCAGAAGTCAGACGACATTTTGCTGGAGTTGTCCTTTTTTCACCATATGGGCTTGAGGGAAATAAACACAGATCTTCAGGCCCACTGAGTATGTCACTGCCCCTCATACCTCTGATTTTGTAGAACCTACAAAGGAAAGGAAAGGAAATGTTTAGCGGTCAAGGGTGACCATGAAAGGCTCTTTGCTCTGTAGAAGAACCTTGTCATACTGAGTATTGGTTACTGTTCATGCTGGGAACAAACATCTGATAGAAACAACGCAATGAAGGAAGACAGCAGGTCATGATGGGGAAGGCATGGCGGCAGAGCAGAAGATGTTTAGTGTCATGACATCCATTAGGAAGTACAGAGAAATGAATGCTCGCACTCAGTCAACTTGCTTTTTCTTTGTGTGCGGTACAGGACCCCAGCCTGTGGATGGCCAATGCTGCCACTCCTTCAGGGTTAGAGCATAAGTTACTGGACTTGGATGGGTGCTGTAGTTTCCCAATGATTCAACATCACTCATCTGCCACCAAGAGACCAGTTTCATGGTAGCCATCAGCGATGGTGAATCTTTTTTTGTCAACTTGACAGCATGTAGAATCACATGTGGGCTGAATGATCATGTAACTGTGGACCGTGACGAATGCAATCTTGGTTTTTTGGGGGGATTATTTTTGTTTGGATTTCGTTTCCTCTTTGTAGCACTGGCTGACCTCAAATTGTTTGTTAGTTTTGAGCCAGTGTTTGTTAGTTTTGAGCCAGGGTATGGCTACATAGCTCTGACTATCCTAGAACTGGTTCTGTGGACCAGGAATTAAGAGCATGCACCTCTGGCAACCAACCCTTTAATCATCTTTCTGTATTTGTTCCTTTATATTACTGTGGTAAATAAAATGCCCAACTAAAACAACTTGAGAAAGGAAGATTTTTTTTTGTTTGTTTGTTTTTGATTTTTTTTTTTTTTTTTTTTTTTTGGCTCACAGTTCAAGGGTATAGTCAGTCTAGGTTGGGGAGGCATGGTGATTGGACTGAGTGTAGGACAGCTAGCTGGTCACATGGCATCTGCAGTAGAGTGCTCGCTCACCCCTTCCTTCTATCCAGCCTGGAATCTAAGCATATTGGACAGCTCTGGAGGATCCCTTTAGCATGATCTAGAAATTTCCTCACAGACATGCCAGGAGGCTTGTTTCCTGTGGGCTTGGCGATAAAAGTTAACCTCAAAGATACCGTGGTCAGCCTTCCCATTAAGCACTGAATAGCTCCCGGTGACATTCTAAATAAAAAACCAAACATCAAGCAATGCCTGTAAGGAGTTAGCATTTAGAAACCTGAGGCAGGGGAATGACTGAACTTGAGGCCAGGAAGGCTATAAAGAGACATGATTTTTTTTTTTTTTTTTTTTAATCAACCAGCAGACAAAAACAGTGTATCTCAAAACTGGTGGAGGGTAGACAAGCACAGCGATGTCATTTTCAGAAATTCCGTGTAAGTAAAGCAATGCAAAACAGAGGTCGGTTGACTCTGGGCCGAATGATGCGCAGTCCAGCTTAGAAAGCTAATTGAGGCCGAGTACAGGGTTGCTCTCCTCATCGTCCTAAACCTGACAGATGGAAACACCGACCGCAGGGCTCCAAAGATGGTGGCTCAGAGCCTGAACGACTTTTGCTGAGGACCAGAGTTCAGCTCCTAAGCACCCAACATTGGGAAGCCCAGAATAGCGTGTTTGTCCAGCTCTGATTTGACAATGCTCTTCTGGCTTCTCTAGACACCTGTGCTCACACAGACACATGTGCGTGCACATGAAGAAATATGAAATCCATTTGAAAGGAGTGTATGATGCCCTCCAGTTAATGTCACAGCCAAGTAGCCAAGTTCTAAAACTCTTCTAGGAGTTGGCGTCCTCTGAGGAGAACGGCTTCTGAACATACTTAACTCTTCCCCCAACCCCAGACATCGTCTCATTTTGTTTTATTTGAAGTTTTTGCTTTTGTTTTGTTTTTTTTTTTTTTGCATAATAAGCGCTCTGAAAGAAAAGAAAAACTTAGGCTACATTGCTGAAAATCTACAGGGCCTATAATTTTCTCATTAGAGAAAATTCTCAAGAATTACATGATAATTTGTTATTGCAAAAGGGATCCCTGTTTTTTCTTCTTTTCTTTTTGGTCTTTCCGATCTTTCGGTTTCTGTTTGGGATATACCCCAGTACCTTGTACCGGAAAGACAAGTTTATCATGGAGTCATAACCACAGTGTAGCCAGCAGGTAAGACAGGCTTTGAGGAGGTGATAGAGTTGCCACAGAGCTTAGTTAGCAATGGCCTGATGACCAGTATACAATACTTCTTTCCCCTCCAGCCTCGGGTTTTTGCTGTTTGGTTTGTTGAGTGGTACTGAGGATGGAACTCCACGCCTGCTAGACTGTACCCTCTGCCCTTCGATAGGGGAGCCTAGGCAGGTGCTCTGTAGTGAGCTACACCCATGGCCCCAAACTAGGGGTGGGAAGGCATTCTTCCTTAGCCTCTCCTTGGAGACAGTATTATCACTGATTTCTTCCCCCAGACACAAGCAAAAGTACTTACTCACACAGCATTATTTTTTTTTACAGTATTTATTTCTGTCCTTTCCCATTTTTATAGATTTTTTAAAAAAAACGTTTTTACATGTTTTCTCCCACATGTATGTATGTGCACCACATTCGGGCCAGTGCCTTCAGAGATCAGAAGAGGGCGCTGTTGAAGTTACTAATGGTGTATATTCCCTAAACTATGGGATTGAGGTGCTGGGTGGCAGATGCAGTCTGGTTGGGAATATTCGATCCTTTATCGAGTTTGCTTGTCCTCCGTGTCCCTTGCTTTCTTTCAGGCATTCCCTCTGTTTTTGTCTCCTCTCTCACACAGATCCAGAGTTAGGTGTTGGCGCACTGCCTGAACACAACCAAGATGCGGGACCAATTGTCCCCAAGATCTCGGGTCTAGAGAGAAGCCAGGAGAAGAGCCAGGACTGTTGCAAAGAGCCCGTCTTTGAACCCGTGGTGCTCAAAGACCCACATCCTCAGCTCCCCCAGCTACCTTCCCAGCCCCAGGCCGAGCCTCCGCTCCAGATTCCATCTCCAGACCAGGACTTGGTACCTCGCACCGAGGCTCCGCCCCAGTTCCCTCCTCCAAGTACACAACCAGTCCAAGGACCCCCAGAAGCCCAGCTGCAGCCTGCGCCGCTCCCTCAGGTGCAGCGGCCACCCAGGCCACAGTCCCCCAGCCATCTGCTCCAGCAGACCCTTCCACCTGTGCAGTCACATCCCTCTTCCCAGAGCCTCTCGCAGCCACTGTCAGCCTACAACAGCAGTAGCCTAAGCCTCAACAGCTTAAGGTGAGTTAATTCGAGGATAGCCTGGTCTACAGAGTGACCTTCCAGCCTGGAGGGCATTAGGAGTGGGGGGGGGGCGTTTTATCAGGTCATTCCGGTGGATGGCCAGCGGGCAGCTGAGGTACACCTGAAGGTTTTTTATGGGGAGATTCTGAGTTGCTCTGTGGCTCTGAAAAGCAGTGCTGGTATTTGCAGAGGCCTGGGACCCCTAAGAGCTTGGGTTCCTTTTGCCCTTTTCTCCACTTGGGGGTCACTCAGCTCTGTTGAAAATGAGAGAAAAGCCCCATGTGGCAGGCCATGCTCCCTTTTGACTTCATCAGCCTCACAAAGGAAAGTCGACAGAGTTGCTCAAGTGATGTCTGCAAAGAAGAGGGTGGCATGAGCCTCCAGGGTCTTGCTTCATCACTGTCCCCAGACTCCATCTTTGTTACTACCTACCTTTTGGAGGGCAGATGACTTGGGTCATTTAGGGACATTTTTTGTTTCCTATACGCCTTCTGTCTTAGGGTTTTATAGCTATGCAATTGCTATGAACAGGCACCATGACCAAGGCAACTTTTATAAAGAACATTTAATTAAGGCTGGCTTACAGGTTCCGAGGTTCAGTCCATTATCATCAAGGCGGGAACATGGTAACATCCAGGCAGGCATGGTGCAGGAGGAGCTGAGAGTTCTACATCTTCATCTGTAGGCTGCTATCAGAATACTGGCTTCCAGAAAGCTGGAATGAGGGTCTTAAAGCCCACGTCCACAGTGACATACCTATTCCAACAAGGCCACACCTTCTTATAGTGACACTCCCTGGGCCATGCATATACCAACCATAACATCTTGCCCACAGGGTCAGGTCCGTCTCATGATCCTCTGATTCAGAAAAGTGATATGTTAGTTGGTTTCTTTATGGCTCTGAAGGGAGGGTTTATTTTGGCTTCCAGTTTGAGGGTCTAGTCCATCCTGGTGGGGAAGACAGGGTAGCAGATGGATACATTGTATACGGTGGTGAAACTGGTTACATTGTATCCATAGGAAGCAGACAGATGGAGGCTGGTACTCAGTTCACTTCCTCCTTTTTATTCAGTCCAGGACTCCCTTTCATGAGATGGTGCTGCCTTCATTCATGGTGGTTCTTCCCATCTCAATGAACCTAAACCTGATAGACTCTCACCTGTATACCCAGAGATTTCTCTCACAGAAGATGAAGCCCTACCTAGCCTAACCCCTCAGTTATGCTGCCTTTACTTCCAAAGTGACAGTGGCGGGCAGCAGAACTCAGGAAATCGTTTTATTAGAGCACATGTATATTTTATTTATACTCATCTTCTTAATATCAGCTGCTAGTGTGGCTAGTGGAAAGTGGGAAGGCTGGGACCCTGCTATGGTGGACGTGAGTGTTTTACAGCCGAAGTGAGAGGGTTCCTAAGATCCAGGCAGGAGGAACTACCTGAACAGGGTGTGTTCCAGAAATGGAACAGTAGCCCCTGGCTGCTTCCTGGTATAGTAGCCAGGGTGGTGCATGGCCTTCTGACTCACAAGGCTGCTGGGTGCCAGGGAGCATCGATGAAGAGGAAGGAGGGAAGGCAGGCATGTTGAGTGGCTATAGGCAGGGAGGTGGGATTTTATATATATATATCGTGTGTGTGTGTGTGTGTGTGTGTGTGTGTGTGTGTGTGTGTGTGTGTATTTTTGTATGTGCCAGGTATGGAGGTTACAGGGCAGCTTGTAGGATTCAGTTCTCTCCTTCCATCTTGTGGATCTCAGAAATTAGACTTTGATTATCAGACTTCTTGGCCAAAACCTTTACTCAGTGAGCCATCTCACTAGCCAAGGACTACGTTCCTCTCTCCCTCCCTCCCTCCCTCCTTCCCTCTCTCCCTCCTTCCCTCTCTCCCTCCATCCTCCCTTTCCTCCCTCCCTCCTTCCCTCCCTCCCTCCTTCCCTCCCTCCCTCCTCCCTCCCTCCTTCCCTCTCTCCCTCCCTTCCTCTGTCCTTCCCTCCTCCTTCCCTCCCTCCTTCCCTCCCTCCCTCCATCCTTCCCTCCCTCCCTCCATCCTTCCCTCCCTCCCTCCATCCTTCCCTCCTCTCTTCCTCCCTTCCTCCCTCCCTCCCTCCTTCCCTCCCTCTGTCCTTCCCTCCTCCCTCCCTCTGTCCTTCCCTCCCTCCCTCCCTCCATCCTTCCCTCCTCCCTTCCCTCCTCCCTTCCTCTCTCCCTCCCTCCCTCCTTCCTCTCCCTCTGTCCTTCCCTCCTCCCTCCCTCTGTCCTTCCCTCCCTCCCTCCCCTTCCTCCTTCCCTCTCTCCCTCCCTCCTTCCCTCCTCCCTTCCTCCTCCCTTCCTCTCTTCTTTCCTAAAAGTAAAGCTAGGGGGTATAACCCATTTGGTGGGATGCTTGCTTAGTGGGCATGAAGTCTTGGGTTCCTTCCTCAGCCAGCACTGCATCAACTTGACATACACAGATGTGATTCTAGCACTGGGTAAAAGTGCACGTGACTATCACGTGTTCTGAGACAGAGGCTAACCTGAGCTGACAGAGGTAGCTGAGGCTACCCTGGCTCCAAAAAATAAAAATAAGTAAAAATGAAATAATAAAGCAAAAAGTCTTACTGTAATAAAGAAAAGGATAACTGAACGGCCACAAGTGGAATCGCTGACTTTCCCTCCTGTTCTTTATTCTGACAGCAGCAGCAGAAGCAGTACCCCGGCAAAAACCCAGCCAGCTCCTCCTCACATCTCCCACCACCCCTCCGCCTCTCCCTTCCCCCTCTCCCTGCCCAACCACAGCCCCCTGCACAGCTTCACACCCACCCTCCAGCCCCCTGCCCACTCACATCACCCCAATATGTTTGCCCCGCCCACTGCTCTGCCCCCTCCCCCGCCGCTGACCTCCGGAAGTCTGCAGGTGCCAGGGCATCCCGCAGGGAGCACGTACTCAGGTGAGTTGAGACGGTCTCATTGGTCAACCGTGTATCTAGTGCCCCTTGCTAGCCACCTCACCTCTGGACTACATGACGTGGATGTGTTCTGAGTCTTCCTCAAGTCTTTTGTCCATGAGGTTCAGTGAAAGTTTGATGTTGAACAAGAAAATGGAATGGCTTAAGCCACACTTGTTATGACATCATCTCTGAGTGAAACTTGGATGTTATGGGCTCTGTGATACATTTAAGCTGTGACAACAGTTTCAGGCCTGTGTCTGTTTTGCCCCAGGAACTTAGGTTGTGTCTTAGTGTAGGGGTTCCCTTTGTCAAATAGGACCCCTGTGTGTGTGTGTGTGTGTGTGTGTGTGTGTGTGTGTGTGTATCCTCGCACACACATTTATTGAAATGACAGTGTACCCCAAAATTTTGAAGACAGGCATACTAAGGCTGAGGGGAAAGTCTCAATATAGGGCTTACCTTGCAAACCTGAGGCCCTCAGTTCAGCCCTTAAAACCCAGGTAGGGAAGACAGGGAAGGTGGTGTACATTTGTGATCCCAGCACAGAGGAGATCGAGACAGAAGGAATTCCGGGGCTCACGTACAGGCCAGTGAGAGACTGTCTCAAATACAAGCTGATGTAATTGAGATGGCTTAGTAGGAAAAGGCATTTGCCCCGATGGCTAGCCACCTGACTTCCATCACTAGGGCTCACATGGTGGAAGAGAACCACTCCCCAACATTTTCCTGTGATCTCCACACATGTGGTAATGTGTACACTCACACACAATAAATGAATGAATTAATAAATTTAATTTAATTGGGTATTAGAAATAAATGCATGTTTAAAAAAAAACATATGGTCCCCCAACTGATGGATGACACCTGAGGTTGACATTTGGCCTCCACACACATGCCCCACACAGGTGCAAATGTGAACACACGCACACATGCATGCACACACGCACAAAACATAAACACAGATGAACTGACCTAGTGTTCTTTTCTTCTGGCTGAATTAATCAAACCTGTGCTCTGATATTGATCAGGTCTAGCCATGTTACACCATGTCATAGAGCTGTGTCCATGAAGAAAATGTGGGAACCTGGAGGTATTAACATATATATATATATATAAAATGAATGACTGGTGTGTCTCAAAGTACCACAGTATTTAAATGTGTGTGTGTGCACATGTGCACCCGTGCATTTGTACATGTATTTACCTGAGAGTAGAAGCAAGAATGTCAACTGTGGGTGTCAATAGCATACCTTGTTTTTGTTGTTTTTAGTGAGGTTTTCATGTTAGCATACCTTGTTTTTGTTGTTTTTAGTGAGGTTTTCATGTGTTGTTGTTTTGAGACAGTCTTTCACCAGCCCAGAACTCACCAGGCAGGCAGGCTGGCAGTGGCTGAGCTTGCCTTTTAGACTTGGAACTGAGAGACGATAGGTTGAACTTGTCACAGGCTGAGAGCCAGCCTTGATCTTTGCCACCTGTTGTCCGTTCTGATCCAGGGCCTGGCTCCATCCCTGTGTGTCCCAAGTACTGTGTCTTTATCCCTGCATCGCATAGCACCAGGTCCTTACAGGTGCTGCCCAGCTCTTTGACATTATGGCATGACGCTGTCACCTACAGAGTTCATACTGGGGAACTGCACAGTCAAATTTTACACACACACCGTTTCACTGTGCATGGGTACAGTGCTTGCCCAGAATGCACAAGGCCCTGTGTTCCATCCCTGTCATGTCTGTGGTGCAGGTCCATAGTCCCAGAGCTCAGGAAGCAGAGGCGAGAAGATCAGGTGTTCAAGGTCATTCTCTGCTGGGTAGGGAGTTTGACGTTTTTCTGGGGTACATGAGCCCCTTCCTCAGTTTAAAGCAAAACAAAACAAGGACCTCATAATGCATTAAGTAAGTTAATGACGTAGTGCCAGGCCACCTTCACACCTGTCACATTTGGTATGCACAGTGGACATGCCTGCAACCAGGATGTCCCGTTCTGAAAGAAAACGTGTCACCCCCATTATATCCCTTTCCTTCTTTTCCAGAGCAAGATATCTTGAGGCAGGAACTGAACACGCGCTTCCTGGCCTCACAGAGTGCCGACCGAGGGGCGTCCCTGGGCCCTCCACCCTACCTGCGGACCGAGTTCCATCAACACCAGCATCAGCACCAGCACACGCATCAGCACACGCACCAGCACACCTTCACACCGTTCCCCCACGCCATCCCACCCACCGCCATCATGCCGACGCCAGCACCTCCCATGGTGCGTACCCCAGGCAGAAATGTGAGGATAAGTAGAGCATGCATCTTGACTCGGGGGCTGGCATGGGCATTGGGGGACACTGGAGTGGGGATGGGGGGTGGCGGGCATCCCTTAGGTCTTGTCCATTCTTGCTATTGAACTCTGGTTCTATAGCACCAGAGTTGGGCCGTCTTCTCTAGATGGCCATTACCGGCACTGTGGAATAGATTTAATTCCAGGTGCCTTCAAAACACTCGAATGAACTGACGTCTTAAAGGGTTGTTCTGTTTGCTTGTGCATGCTGGGTAGTCCCCAGATCTAAGAAAATTTAATACCAATACTAGAAAAGATTGGGGATGAAGAGCAGGGAAGGGAGGGGCTGGTTGGGAAGATGACCATTTTGGGTACTGCCCCTTCCTTAGTCACATACTTCCTCCCGTTTTTTCTAGGACTGCCATAGTTCTTGTTATTACAGGACACAGTACCCTAACCTTACTTACGTTGTCTGATAGCAAGCAGGCAGCAGGGACCGAGGTGCCCCACAGAGATCCAGCTGAGCAGTGACATACTTTACTTTGTCTTGTCTGGGGACTGGCACATGTGTGGAGAACTAGGATGTTTGTTTTAGATACCAGGAGTACTAGTGAATGTCACTGGAGAATTCCGTATATCTTCCAAGAGAGAGGGCTGCTCACAGCAGTGACTACTAACCCTTAACATGTAAGGGAATACTTGGGGCTAGAGAGATGACTCCGTGGTTAAGAGCATCCCTGCTCTTGCAGAGGACCAGAGTTCCTTTCCCAGCCTCTGGGTTGTACAACTCCCAACCACCTATAACTCTAGCTGCAGGGGATCTAGCGCCCTCTTCTGGTCTCCACAGGTACCTGGATACTTGTGCACATACCCCACCCCCACATACATATCTTTTAAAGAATGCACTTTTTTTTTTTTTAAACCCCTCTGTTCAGAGGCAAGGCTCCAAGACCTACCCCAAATCACTCAGTAATTTGTGCTATAACATGTCACTGAGGCAGAGGGGAGTTGGCTCTTAGCATGAATTACATGGTGTGTTGGGGTTCCTACTGCTATCATGAAACACCATGACCAAATCAGCTTGGGGGAGGTAAGGGGTTTATTTTGCTTATGTATCCAGCGTCATAAGCTGAACTCTTAACTGGGCAGGAACCTAGAGGCAGGAGCTGATGCAGAGACCACGGAGTGCTGCTTACTGGCTTGCTCCCCTTGGTTTGCTCAGCCTGCTTTTATGTATCAACTCAGACCACCAGCCCCACAATGGCACCACCCACAAAGGGCTAGGCCACGTTCCGTCAATCACTAATTTATCTGGCTAACTGCCTATCTGCTCCACTCTGGTTGTTTGCCTTGTGCCAGTCCCCCAAATGTAGCCTCAAGGGGTTCCGAGGAGTGGGGCACACTGGGTGAACTTACCACATTGCATTTAAATTCCGGGTGCTTCCTGTTGGGAGCCCAGACTTGCTTTGTGTGCCCTGTGAGGCTGGCACGGAAGCTTGTCTAGTGGGTCACCTCTCCTGGAGGGGCGAACAGAGTATGCAGCTAAAGTAACTAGCTTTTGCTTTGATCCCTTTGCAGTTTGACAAATATCCCACCAAAGTTGACCCATTCTACCGGCATAGTGTGAGTCATACTGCTACACATTTGTCGTAATGCCTTCTCCATTTCCAGCACTCTTGCCACAGATGAGTAAAGCGCCTGGCGGCCTTCCCTGCCATCTGTGCAAGAGTCTCCCCATCGCTCCTTTATCATCCGGGGTGCGTGCTTGTATGCCATTTTTGCTTTGGGTGGCGATGCAGTATCATCTTCCAAATCAAAAGATCATCAGCAGGCCAGCTGCGGTGGCTCAGCCTGTTAGCCCAAACCGGAGAAACAAAGGCAGGAGGATCAGGGATTGATGTAGCCCTTGCTACATAGTGAGCTCAAAGACAGTCCGGGGTATGTAGGACCCTGTCTTCCAAAAGCAAAACAACAGTAAATCGTTAGCATGGCCCCTTTTTGAAACTTTTCGGAAACATCTGAAACAGTTATCTAAAAGAGTGGGTAGGCACTCTTACTTAGAGTATGAAATCACAGATTTTAGTCATTCGAGAGGCTAGGAATCCAGAACTCCTGGGATTCAGTTTGAATTCTATCAGTAAACCATTTCTTTTATTTTGAGTCACGCCTCTTCAGAAAGTGGATTTTTTTTCTTCCCTTTTAGACTAATTACAGAACCCTCTTTCACATAGGCAGATTGTTAGGCAGACTTTGTTCCAATTGGGCCATTAAAAACATCAGTCAATTAAAAAAAAAAAAAAAGTCTTAGCTAGACTTAGTGGAACACACCTGTCAGCACAGCACTTGGAAGCATGAGGACCCAGAGCTCAAGGCCAGCCTTGGGCTACCCGAGACCCTCTCTCTCTCAAAAGAAAAAAAAAAAGACTCTTTATTTGAGAAGCGGTTCCACTTGGTGTAATTTGAAGAATACATCCCAAGATATAGACTGCTACTGACCTGAGTTGACATTTAGCCACAAGACAAGAGTTCTGACTACTGACTATGATATTTTGATTACGGGGTGAATACTGCATCCTTTCAACCTGAAACTCCTCTAGTTTCTGTGCTTATGGATTAATTTGTATCTTTGAGGCAGAAAACAGGGAAGCTTAGTCATTGTTGGTCAAGTGTATAGGTCCTGTTGTTTTTTTATTAGATAGCACTGTCTCAACTCTGCAGTTTCTGCCTTCCTGAATACATCAGGAAAGGCTGGATTCAGTCAAGCTTTCGATGGGCACGACTAGAAAGTACTAGATGTTGGTTAGAACTGTTTCCTCTCTAGAGGCCTTCAGAACTGACCAAGGAAGAGCTTTTGGGATTTGAGGGGCTGGGCCATAGTCTTCCTAATAGGCATGACACCCTAGGTTTCATGCTCAGCACAGACTAACACTAGGCATGGGGATGGAGATAAGAGGGTCAGGAGTTCAAGGTCATTCTCAGTTATATAGGGAATCCGAGGTCAGCCGAGACCCTGTCAGACAGGTTGGTGGTTAAGAGTCAGTCCTTGTTGCTCTTGTAAAGAACCAGAGTTCAATTCCCTTAACTCAGATAGGGTGGCTCCTGACTGCCTGTAACTCCAGCTCAGGGTGATACAGCTCCCTCTTCTGGATTCCACAGGCACTACACTCAGGCATGTGTGTATACACGTGCATACACACACAGGAAAATAAAAAGAAAAATAATATAAGTAGTGGAAGGGGGAGAAAAATATATAGGTTACTCAGTCCCTGTGAGATCTACCCTGGACTGCTGAACTTAGGGCACAAAGCATTATAGCAATGACAGTGAGAATTGAATAAATATGTGGGTTTCCTTTTTGAGTGTGCCTGCCTCACACACAGTATAGTTGTCCTTACTCGTCACTCTGCAGATTTAAACGAAAGGTCAGAGGTTGGAAGATGGTTTGGTCCTTTACAAGCACGAGGACCTGAGTTCAAATCCCAGAACCCAAGTGAAAAACTTGGCATGAGGCATGATGGTTCATACTCTTAATCCCAGCACTGGGGAGGCAGAAACAAGAGGATTTCTGGGATTTTCTGGCTAGCCTGCCTAGCCTAATTGGCCAGCCCCACATCTCTGTCTCACAAAACAAGGCAGACAGGCTGAGAAGATGGCTCAGTGACTAAACACGTTTGCCTTGTAAGCCTGGTGACCTGAGTTCAATCGCTAGGATCCACATAAAAGTGAAAGAGAACTAATTTATCACATCATGATACCCACACCTCCTACTATATGCCCCCCACTCCTAATTATAATAATGATAGTAATAATAATGCAATTTTTTAGAAAACCAAGATAAACAGGATTTCTCTTGAGAAGTACATACATACATCCAGTAAATATTAAATAGAAATAAATGAGAGACCACCTAATGAAATCATGCTAACAAAAGGAGCCCTATGTTCGGTGGGTGGCCTAGGCTGGCTTCTAAGACTCAAGAGTCAGAGCCTTCCTACTCATAGGCCACTCAAGGTGGAAGAGCAGTCTGAAGGCCTGAGTGTCTGAGATTTTATGACTGACACACCTCAGGCTTTTAGACAAGGGGCAGGAGTGTGCCATATTTCTAGTTTAAGAGGTCTGCAACATGGGGAAGGAGAGGGGAATGGGCTTCCCATTCTTTTTTTTTTTAATTGTAAGCGTTGGAGAGGAAAGGACCACTTGGAGGCATAGTCGTAGAAACCCGAGTGTTTTAATACAGCATGTATTTAATTACTCAGCTTTCTACAGCATACTGGGGGAGAGTTATTTCATAATATTAGCGATAGTGGCTAATCTATGAAGTAGTCTCCCCTGCTTTGGGGGGGATTAAGGACGTTATAAGGCAAATTAAGATGCAGTGCGCTCAAGTAGCTGAAACACAATTTTAGACTTAAAAGTAGTTTTAAATGAGGGTACTTGGCTGGCAATCGCTGTTTAAGTGGATTTAGTTCAATATCAATTAGTGTGGAAAAGTTCTTGGTATCTTTGCAGAGAGCGAAACGAAACAGAGAGCAATAGGAAACGTCCGAAGATGGGGTTGCAGAGTGTGGATTTTAGTCATTACGGAAAGCATTGTTAAGGGAATCTTGTTATTGGTTTTTTTTTTTTTTTTTTTTGTCTTTAACTTACTAGACAGCAGTGAGACTGGGAGGTTGCTTAAATGCATTATGGTAGCTTGGAGTCAGAGAAGTAAGATTTTTTTTCCTCAAGGACTAAGATATTTCTGCTGCCTTTGGTTGCTCTGTATGTAAGTCTGTTTCTTCCGCCCCACCCCCACCCCTTATTGTTTGTGCTTTGTAAGCTGTCGGAGTCCAGAAGACCCGCACTTCATTAGGACACATCTTTGTGCCTGAGTGGTCAGAATCACATAGGTGGCTCAGCTCCCTCCCATAGCTTCCAGCAAGCCTGTTCCCTGAGCAGCTTACACAAGGAAAAGTGACCAGAAGGACCCCTCCCCCCCAGCCTTGAGTACCTCGAAGTCTGGGACAGAGGAAGTGAAGACTGAAACAGAGTATCCCAGACCACACTGGATGATACTTGTTAGAGTGTCTATGAACATTGGCAGTCCCCTTTAAAATGTAGACAAGTCTAACCCTGCACAAGTATCCCTCATCATTTTTAGGTGAGGGGATTAAATTGCCCTCTGGAAATGCCACTACTAGAGCAACCTAATGAAACAAGGATTGTGGATAATCTTCTCTCCTCAAACCACCAGACATCTAAATTCACTTAAAACTCATCAAGTTTCAACAATATAAAATCCTGGCCCTTGTAAAGACCTTCTCTCCTCTTCCTTGGTTTTCTTTTTGTCCCAGTTCACTTGTAATTTTCAGGGCGTTTTGTTGGGCTTAGCATCCCCTCCTGTTTTCGCTATGCATGGAGGGCTTCTATGTGATTTCTTGATTAATAATTAGCAAAGCTCTCTCTCTAATGATGTTCTCATCGGGGACATCATTTGTTGGCCGATTGATTCTGAACTACTTTTTAACTTTTTTCGTTAAACATTCATGGCACATCTGTGTGTTCATCTCATCATAGCTTGGCTAATGGCATCATACTGAGATTGGCTGGCTTGCTAATGTCGGTGTCTTTCTATGGGAATTGGGACATATCACGTGACCCCCCTACTAAATCCCTTTTTTTTTTTTAAATCCCTCCCCCTCTTTGGCTACAGCTATTCCACTCCTATCCTCCTGCGGTCTCGGGTATACCCCCCATGATCCCACCCACGGGCCCTTTCGGTTCACTCCAAGGAGCATTCCAGCCGAAGGTAAGAACCTCAGAGTGGAGACGTGGCTACCTTAGTGAGGGCCAGGCCAGGCGTGCTGGTGGGTTGTAGACACGCTTGCCTACAGCAGTGACTTCACACACCCAAAGGGACCACAGGGAATAGAACGAGGCTTTCTTTTTTTTAGTCCATTTAGTTTTAAATCCAAACAGAGATGAAACTTGCTGTCGCCAGGACCCGTGTAGTTGCAGTTGAGCTAAGTTTCCTAAACTTTTCAAAGTACGCAGAAGAGAGGCTGGAGGAGTGGCTGGTGGTGTAAGTGCCTTTGGCGTTTGCGGAGGACCCAAGTTCAATTCCTAGCACCCACCTCAGGCAGCTTACAATCTCCTGTAACTCCAGCTCTGGGGGATCCAGTGCCCTCTTCTGGCCTCTGTGAACACTCCTGCATATGACATACACACAGACAAACACACACACATGTAAATAAAAATAAAACCAAATCTTAAAAATGTGCAGAATATATACATTATAGGCCATATATATATATATATATATATATATATATATATCCTTCCAAAACTATGCAAGTTTCTTTCTTTAAATACGCTTTCCCAATAGCATGTACTAGTTATAAACAATAATGGGTTTCATTATGTCTTTCCCATACAAATAATATGTGTAATATACTTTGACATACTTTCTTCTTTTCCTCTTCCCACTCCACTGATCTGCTCGCCTCCCCACCCCCAGAAGCCACTGATGTTTTTAACTAAGGTCACAAAGAACATGAGCGAAGGGTTATTTATGGGAGCAGAGCAACTTACCAAAGGCTAGACCAACGGAGAAAAGGGTGTTTCTTGTGGGGAGAAATGATACTGAACATTAAATGCCTGGTAGAAAATGCCAAATTGCGTTTGCGGTGTGAAGTTGAGGTGTCTGTTGATTTTTTAGTAGTAAAGGGAGATAAACGTTCCCAGACAAAAGTTGTTTTCTGTCCCTGTAGTCTGAGAAAGATTTTTCTGTTTACTCTCTGTCCTTTGCTGCATCTGTGCACATAGTGTGCCTGCAGGTGGTGAGGCAAAAAGCTCACTTTATTTGTACTCTCTGCTCATCCCAGAACATATTGCCCACATATATGTGTGTGCTCCATGTGCATGCTTGGTGCTACTCCAGAAGAGGGGTCAGATCTCCTAGAACTGGAATTCTAGATGGTTGTGAGCCAACATGTTTGTGCTAGGAACCAATCCCAGGTCCTCTGCATGAGTACCAAGTGCTCCTAACCACTAGGCTACCCGACCTCTTGAAATTCATTCATCTTTTATTCTTAGTAAGAACTAAATTATTTTCTGCCTGGAGAATGTTACTCAGGTCAACACATTTCCAAAGCAGTTTGACAGCATCTTACCTTTAAATGATCTACTGTGGTAGAACTGTAGGCGTGGCTCAGCAGTAGAACACTTCCTTAGATTCCCCCGGAGGAATCTAAGGATTCTAAAGATTTCCCCAAAGGAGCTGGGGGAGTGTGGCTTAGACATACACCATTTGTCTGGCATACACAAGTCTCTAGGTTCAATCGCAACCACATCAGAAGAATGGAAAATAGCATTTAAATCCCTTATTTGACATAAATACTAATTTTTAAAGTGAAGTATGCTTCTCCAGTGGCCAACCACACTTAGCTGAGCTGTTGTGCTGTGTGTGGTTTGGTTTCTGCCCCCTTCCTACCTCCCATTCCCATTCTTAAGCTAAAGAACTAGTTTGAGACCAGAGTCTCCCGCACTGAACACATTGTGTTTTCAAAGGTGTGTTGCCATAAAAACCAGAAACAGGAAAGAGGAATTAAAAAGGCATTAGGGGTCGGATGCTACGTCTTTGAAACCCCCCTCTTGTACAGGGAACTGCAACTTAAAAACGCCAGGGTCTGTGTACTCAGGGCTTTTATAATGACCACAGCATGTGCTGGTGAATTTTAGACTCCTTCCCTTGGTCCTCAGTAATCCTTCAGACCCTGGTCTGTCCCCACTAGGTTGAGACAAATCTCCAGTGCGTCCCCAAGCAGACTGGTAGGTCATTTAATAAATTAGACTATTTCCCTCACTTGCAATTATCCAATCACACCACAAACTACATCTGGGCAAGAAAGTGTCTCTCGGTGTTGAAATAAGCCTTTCCAGGCCATCTTCCTGATTGAATATGTAGATTGCTGTTCATTAGCGGAGTTCTTCATATGTATGCAAATCAGGCTGTTAACAACTGAAGCTTAATTGTTAGCTGTGCAGAGGCTGATTGCTTTCCTTCCATTCTCTGGCTCACTCGCTCTCTTTCCACACGTCTCGTCTTTGGCGGCAAGCTTCATGCCTCAACTTGAGCGTTTCTCCCGGCTCCCCAATGACTTAACATCTAACGTGAGGGATCCTTACAGATTGTAGCTTCTCAAAGAAAACAAGGACTAGGCCATGGCCCAGTGGGTAAAGGCACCAGCCAGCAACCCCGAGTTCCATCCCCAGGACCCAGATGGTGCCTTCCGACCTTCACCTTTGTGACTTCTAACATCTCTGTGTACACACACTACACACACACACACACACACACACACACACACACGTCAATAAGTTTCAAACGCCACCACTATAGGCTGGGAAAGCAGTTTAGGAAGTAAAGCCACACGCCACTAAGCTTGGGGAATTGAGCTGGATCCCAGTAAGCTACATGGTGGAAGGAGAAGACTGCTTCCTGCAGGTTGCCCTCTGACCTCCACACATGCCCACACACAGACAGACAAACCCAGGCCCACAAATATACAAAAATAAATGCATGTATTATATATGATATGTACATTTCTAATTTTTTAAAAAAGAAAATAGCCGCTATAGCTGAGCATGCATACCTTCACTCTTAGTACTTGAGAGACCAAGGCAAGCAGATCTCTGAGTTCAAGGCCAGCCTGGTCTACACAGCAAACAAATTTCAGGCCAGCCAGGAATACATAGGAAGAGCCCTTATCTCAAAAGAAAACAACCAAAATAAATAAATAAATAAATAAATAAATAAATAAATAAGAAAAAACTACTATTTTTTAAAGAAAAATCTCAGGAGGCATTAGAAACGGTTTCCTTTGAAGTACACTGTTTTTGATTACTGTTGATTCAGGAGACAAACGTCTAGTCTAGCCATGCGGATCATGTTAGTGATATTTAAACATGGTGATGGGGGTTTGGAAGGAGAGCAGCAGAATTTAGAAGGAGATCTTATGTTGTCCCTAAATCAGGGTCTCTTCTCCCATTTCGTCCATCACCGATGAGTGATCGCTGAGTATCCTTTCCCATTATTGCCTGTCAGTTAAGGTACCTAGGTATCTTAGGGTCCAGACAACACCACCGGCCTTCCTGAAAGATGCAGCTCACATGGACTTCATCCTGATCGTGGGCTTAAGTGTTTCTTTCAGTGTTTGGTGGAGAAGCTGAGAATAAGGAAACCAGAGGCCATTAGTGGTGTGAGTCAAAGGGAAGAGGGGTTGAGGACAAGAGTTGCCTGTGTAGCTTCTTAGATCCTCAGGCGGGGATCACCTGCATCTTACATCTTGCCTTGCCTAAGCTGCTGAGCTCTTAGAGCACCCCTTGGTAGGATGAGACAATAGGATTAATATTCTAAATTCTAGCTTTTTTTTTAAAGATTAAGTTTTTTTCTTTAAATCTTGTGCCTCTGTCTGTGCATGTAAATGAAGTGCCCAAGGAGCCTTAAGGTGTCTGATCTCTCTGGAGTTCTAGGCAGTTGTGAGCCTCCTGATGTGGGTGCCGGGGATTGAACCCAGTTCACCTACAAGAGCAGCAAGTGCTCTTAACTGCTGAGCTACCCCTCCAGCCCAACATTAGAGCTTCAGGTCCTATCTAGTACCTACACTAATGTGCTAAACTCACACCCAAGCCCTACGCCTGCAATCTCAGACACTTCTTCCCACGCACATCTATAAGGAGAAGGAGTTCCTTTGTTATGTGGGTTACTCTTGGATCTTCCATCCCAGCTCTTTCTCCCGTCCCCACCCCCTAGTCCATGGTGTATGTTTGTCTTCCCAGCCTTATGGAGACAAAGAAGAAAGGATCTCGGTGACTGGGAGCTTAGTTAGCCAGGGCTGTCCATTTGAGAGAGACTCTGCCTCAAAAAAATAGGGTGGAAAGCAATTGAGGAAGACACTGTACTTTGGCATAGGTACCTGCAGACAAACATACAACACATATAGGCAGAGATAAAAATGTAAAAAGTCGTAATCCAGAGCAAGATAAGGGAGATAATGCTTCATTTTGACTACTTGTAAGAAGGACAAAGCTTGCTTTCCTGTGCGTCCTAAGCTGTGGTCTAATTCATTTGTAGACATCCAACCCCATTGACGTGGCTGCCCGGCCTGGAACAGTTCCACATACTCTGCTCCAAAAGGACCCAAGGGTACGTGTAAAGTCAGGCTCGGTTACAGGTTACACTAAGGGCATTTACAAAGGTACCTACCCGGTGCTCCTTCCTTGGATGGGTATGTCAGAAAATGCCTGTTCCTTATAGAAGTCACAGTCTCCCCAACTGCATGAATGACTTGGCTAAGTTTAAGAAACAAGGAAAAAGAAAAAAAAATCTTTTTGAGCCCAAAAATTGAATGCCACCAGCATGTCTTCTTTCCATCTGTCTGTCCTGTCTCCAGCTGCTTCCATCTCTCTGGCACAAAAGAAATCACTATAGAATCCCCTGAATGGAAAAGAAATTCTCAGCACTTCCTGAAAGTTAGGCAGACACACACACACACACACACACACACACACACACACACACACCCGCCCCTACGGTCTTGTTTGAGGTCAGGAAGTTGCTAGACCGCTCAGCTCTTAAAGATGTACCATGCTATAGAGCTAAATAAAATTTCCATTATGGCCCAGTTATGTTGTTTATTCATAATTGATGCCATGTCTGCCTTTAGAACAGAAAGCAAAGCTGTACAGTAGAGAGCCGTTTGTGGGCTGTCCTTCTTGAAGCTATCCTCTGAGCGGTTTTTATTTTACTGAATTTTTTTTTTTTTTTTGGTAAGAGGTTAAGCCCTCAGGTTGCATGTACTCACTGAAGCCAGGATGTTGTAAAGACATCTTGGGTCTGCAGGGTCTGGATAAGACAGACATTCGTTCCCAGATGTCCCCTCCATGTCACCCTTCATTTTGTGACCTGAGGACTACTCTCCCTCAGCCACTCAGAGTGGCCTGTGGCAGAGCCAGTCAAAATGGGGACCCCCCCATGCTATAGTTACACTCAAGTCATACTGACATAGGGCACATCTCTGCTGGTAAAACTTGTGTGTGTGTGTGTGTGTGTGTGTGTGTGTGAAGTGCTTGTCACTGTGCATGTTCTGAGGCTCCTGAGGTGGGGGAGGGGATGCTTGGTACTTTTGATGGTGTGAAAATGGGTTAATTATTCTCTAAAAGGGCTTCATTTAAAAGTAAAATTCTAACATTTTAATTTCCCCTCCTAATGAAGCACTACAAATTTGTTAATTAGGGCAATTGTTTGAGTGACAGGCATGTAACCGAGTTGTCATTTTCTCTTCACAGTTGACAGATCCTTTCAGACCTATGCTAAGGGTAAGATGAGCTTCTTCTAGAAATGTTTCTGCAACCTCTGACTCTCTGCGGGTTAAAAACACAAGTCAGTAGCAGGGACTGAGCTGGAGAGATGCCAGAGTGAATGTCAGTGGTAGTACACAGTACTGCCTGGTTTTGCATTCCAGGGAGATAAGAAACGGTCTTCTTTATTCCCCATTTTGAGTGCTGGAGGAAGCCAAGCCACTGGGCTTTTTATTCATATAATGGATGAAGGGCTAAAGAAATAGCTCTCAAGTTACAAGCACTTGCTGTCCTAGCCCAAGATCCAGGTTTCGTTTCCAGTGCCCATATTGGGTGGCTAATAACCTTCCATAGGTCCAGCTCCAGGGGATCCAGCACCATCTTCTGGCCCTTGTGGGTACTGCAAACACAAATACCTACACACAGGCACACACACACACACACACACACAATAAAATTTATATATATATATATATCTTTAAAAATGTAACAGACAGACTAGGTCAGGCTGCTGTTGTGAAACAAGGTCTTGCTCTTCCTCTAACTTGCTTTAAACTTGTTAGTCACCTGACTCAGCCTTCTTCCCTTAATATTCTGGGATAACTGGCAAGGGGGATTGACAAGCCATAGGCTGTCTATAGTTAAGTCTCTCTTAGGTCTGTTTATTTTGCCCAGAGCACTCAATGCCAAGTGACGGAACACCTTCCCCATTCAAGCACCCTCCCAGGGAAGGAGGGGAAGGATGCTGTAAACATAGGTAGAATGTTCCAGAGGTCCACAGTCTGGCCAGCAGGTGGCCTCTGGGTCCATCCTGACTTAGAAGACAGGTGACAGGCTGAACGATCCAGTTCCTGCTGTTGACTGTCACAGTTCCCATCTGCGGTACTTTTTCTTTGCTGTAACAGCACCTGACAAGCTTAAAGACGGGTGTATGCTGACTTCCAGGGTTGTGGCACATCATGGCAGGAAGATGTAGGTGGCAGGAACTTGAGGCAGTAGGTAAGGAGCAGAGGGATGAACTGTAGCTCTCAAGCTTGCTTTCTGCTTCCCGTTCCTTGTAGGACCCGGTCCAGTGAATACCACTCTCTTTATTTAGAGTTCTTCTGCCTCGGTTAACTGGGAAAAAAAAAAAAAAAAAAAAAAAAAACCTTCATAAGCTTGTCCAGAGGCTAACTTCATCTATAAAATCTCTTGTGGTATGCCTGGCCTCTTGTCTCTTAGGTAATTCTGGGTCCTGCCAAAACCCCATACTGTATTAGCCGTCACCACCCCACTTCTTCACTGGCCTGAAACGGGTGTGTTATTTGTGATCTCAAGCAACCCACAATTCTTTTACGTCTGACCTTTGCTGCTGCAGAGCGGGGCGGGGCTTTCCCACCCTCACAGTACTCACTGAACGAGCAGCAAGCGCGGGAGGTGCTGAGCAGAAAAGAAGCAGAAAGAGTTGGCCCCACCCTCTGTTGTACCACACAGGTGGCCTAAGAGAGACTTGATCCCTGCAGGAAGGAAGAAATCTTTCCTCCCTTTCCTCCTCAGCCCCTCATTCTGCTTTTTCCTCTTCTTTGAACTAGAAGAGAATGAACACACACACACACACACACACACACACACACACACGCAGGGGTTAGTGCAGCATGCAAGGTTGCCAGACTGCAGCAAGAATGTGACAAATTTCCATGTAACACTTTGAAAGCCTAGTCCCCTCTTGTTTTGATTCGATCCACAGACATTCCCTAATTAGCTTTTCTGGACAGCTGATGTGCCTGTTAGCTTGACAGCACTTGTTAGGTGGCCTGCCTGCTGGCACTGGAGAAGACAGGCCACACAAAGAGAGTCAGGTCCTTGCCATATTGTCTTTGGCAGAGGACTGCTTTGTAAGGGAGCTGTTGTCTGAGACCCACATGGGACAAGGGGATGAGGGTTCTGACACCCCGCGCTTGAACTTGGAAGAGCTGCTTATGGAAGCATTTGGTTGGCACAGAGCTCTGTGGTTTTCATGAAGCAGAAGTCTCCATAGTGCAGACCTGCAGGGAGCTTGGGGGCAGAGGAAAGGAGGGCTTCCTGATGTGTCTTCCTTCCTGACCGTGGGATTCTTTCTCATTCCAGAAACCAGGAAAGTGGTGTGCCATGCACGTGCATATCGCCTGGCAGATTTACCACCACCAACAAAAAGTCAAGGTGGGTGTGTGACTCTTGTGCGTAGCTGGGCAGTGTGGGTTTCAGTTTATAGCCAAGGATGACCATGAACTCCCAATTCTTACAGGCAGGAAGTGTCGAAGGCTGCTCTATCTTCTTTTTTTCTTTTCTTTTCTTTTTTTTTTTTTTTTTTTTTTTTTTTTTGTAATTTATTAGTATTTATTTATGTGCATGTCCGCCTAGGGCAGAAGGAGACTGTCCGTTTGCCGGAAGCTGGAGTTGCGGGTACTGGTGAGCCGCCCTATATGGGTGGTAGGAATCACACTCAGGTCCTCGGCAAGAAGGAAAGCCATAAACGCTAAAACTAGTGTCACCCCTCCAGTGTTGTTTTCCTGAGTTATGACTCGAACATAAAATGAATTGGCTCATAAAATAAAGCCTTTTGAAATCTATATAGAACTACTATAGTACAGTCTAGACAAACTATGTATATATACACACATACATATACACATACACATATGTATATATATCAGGAGTCAGTTCCCTCCGCCATGTCTCAGGGATCAAACTTGGGTGCTCAGGCTTGGCGGTGGATGCCTTTCCTAGCCTAGTCTTAGCGGTCCAGCTAGTTTTGGGTTTTGTGCGTGTTTGTTTTTAATATAAAACTGAGTGGCTAGAGCGATGGCTCAGCAGTTAGGAACACTGACTGCTCCTGTGGACGACCCAGGCTCAGTTCCCAGCACCCGTATCGGGCAGCTTGCCACTGTTTGGAACTTCAGATGCAGAGAGAGTCCGGTACACTCTTGCAGCCTCCAAGGGCACCCCTGCATGAAACGTGCCAAAATACACACACTCAGACACAAACACATACATTTCAAAGATATTTTTAAAAAATATTTTAAAAGATACTTCTTCATGTTATGGGTTTAGAGAAGTGGCCATTTCTACCCCGCAAGAAGTTGAAGGTACTGAGAGCTCACTGGCCATGCACATATCATTAAATCATTAACAACAATGAACGGTCATTCTTCTGCCTGCAACATCAGTTCCTCGGGAGGCTAGAATATACTAAGTCCTCATCAGGACCACTTTCTGGCCAGTTACTGTGCCTGTCTATAGATGAGACTTTGTTCGCTCAAAAAAAGGGAGGGGTCTGGCAAGATGGCTCAGTGGGTAAGGGTACTTGCCCCCAGGCGTGGCAGCCCGACTGGCAAGATGGCTCAATGGGTAAGGGTACTTGCCCCCAGGCGTGGCAGCCCGAGCCTGGTCTCCTGTGCTCGCTCACGTGCTGGAAGGAAAGAACCGACTTCTACAGGTTGTCTTCCAGTCTCCACATGCACTGATAGATGGGCAGATGGGTATAATTTTTTTCGGGGCATGGGAGATGGGGAGGAGGGAAGGAAAGAGAAAGGGATGGAGGAAGGAAAGAAGGGCTTATTGAATCCTGTGGAAGAGAAGCACTGTGTGAAGGGTTCTGTGCTATGATTTAAGACAAGAGGTGAACCCACACAATGACACCAGTAGCTGATATATCAGCACAGGTGGGGCGCCGGGATCTCCAGTGATCTTCCCCACCCAGTGAAGAGCCATAAGCAATCAATGATTACTGAGGGAGGGGACCCCGATTGGCTATCCAATACCAAGTGAGTCATCCTGAAGACAGACGTTCAAGCACTGCCGAGTGGACTCAGTAGGTCGCCCTTGTGTATTTAAGGTGCAGGTGTTCATATGACAATATAACTTACTAGAAACGAGAGAGTGAGATGACTCGGTAGGTAAGGGCATCTGCTGCCAACCTTGAGTACGTGCGGTTCCCAGACACGCATGGTAGAGAGCAAGAACTGACTCCTTAAAATTATCCTCTGCCTTTGACCTTGCACAGTGGTGCAGGCAAGAACAGACAGACAGACAGACAGGCGGAAAGAAGGAGCTACCAAAAAGAATGTGCTCACCTTCTTCTTGAGGAATTAAGGCATCCCTTCATTCCCCTGGCACCTGCTCTCCTTCACCCCCCACCAGTGAGTCTTGCTCACTTTTACCTTATTACCAGGCGAGGCATAATTAGCCCTCACGGTTCAGCTCAGCCAGGAAACAAGTGCAGTTTGAGGAGCTAACTAGCTTTGCACGATGACTTCAATTCACTCTGGGTCCTGGGTGACAGGGATTGAGGAGCAGCAGGTAAGCCTCATCTTCTTCCTGTTAACTTCCTGAGCTTAAAGGGATGAGGGATGACAGGGAGGCTGCTTCTGCTCCATGAAGACGCCCCCTGGTGAGTTGGCTTTCATTATCCCAATTCAATTAGCTAGGCCTCTGGAACACAGGGTGACTCGGTTATCTTCCTCTCCAGGCGAATGTTTCCTAATCCCCAAGCCCCGTTCTGCCTGTTGGACCTTACTTGCTCTTAATGAGTCCACGCCATCTACCATGCGATATTAGCACTAAATAATTCGGCAACTCAATTAAAGGAGGTGCTTCGGAGATTTTTATAGATTTACAGAGAATTAGAAGCTTGGTTTTGGAGGTTGGCTGTTCTCTGATAGTGAGGTTTTCATTAAGGTATTCCCCCATAGACTGGAGCAGAAATTGCATCTCTCTGTCCCTCGCTCCTGAGTGTACGCTTCCTCGTTCTTTTAGCCACTCATGAATTACTTGTGGAGACCTGAGGCCTGCAGACCTGAACCTGTGGCAGGCTCAGGGCAATGATCTTCCCGTTACTATATGTGTTCAGCAGTAAGAACTGGGGATGTGCCATCATGTATTTAAATAAAAGGCAGTGGATTGGGGAGATGGCTCAGTTTGTAAAGTGCTTGCTTTGAAAGCTTGGCAACCCGAGTTCAACCCCCAGAGACCACCAAAACAAAACAAAACTGGTCCAGTGGCTTTTACTCGCAGTCCCACAGTGGAGGGAGTGAAAACAGATGGACCCTTTGGGGTAGCCACTCCAGCCTGGTGAGCTCCAGGTTATTGATAAACAGTGGATAGATAATCAACCACACTTTAAAGGTGGCCTCTGTCCTTCAGTGTAACGTGCATGCGTATGTGCACATGCACATTCGATCGTGAAGGCTCCATGTGTTTTCGTGAGGTGCCTGGCTAAGTTTCGACTTCAGAGAGGGTTGCTGGGTGAGTAAGGGTTGGCTTATCTTTTCACACCCTAGTCCACGTGGGTGCCTCTCCTTTGTAAAGGCACCCCCCCCATTACACAACAGGGAACAGGTTCCCTGAACAGGAGCATTTGAAACAGGACAAGAGTAGGGTCAGGATGGCTGAGACCATCAGAGGAGCCCAGGGAGATTGCAAATGCCAATTAGAGGCAGGCCCAGGACAGTGGATGAGCCAGATAAGAGCAGGAAGTACAGCTAGGACCTAGGGGACAGTATAACTCTGGGGAGGCTGGAAGCTGCCTGAGAGGGAAGGCTGTCAGAACTCAGGAAGATGGGTAGATTTGATTCCCTGCAGTTTAGAAGGATACCAACTCTAGCTCCGTGTAATTCTGCTTTAGAGAATCTGTCACCCCTTTCTGGACTCTGGGCACCCACATATATGTCTCTCTTTCTCATACATACATCACCTCCACACAGAAGACACAGTAAAGTAAATCTATGGTTGGGGGGGTTATAGTGGTACATGCCTATAATCTCTACCCTGGGGAGCTGGAGGCAAAGGATTAGGAGTTTAAGGATAGCCTCACGTATGTAGCAAGTATGAGGGTAGCCTGGGCTATGTGATACTCTGCTTCAAAACGAACAAACAAAACAAACCCAGTCTGGGATGTGACTCAGCTGGGTAGAGTGCTTGTCTTCCATGCAGGAAGCCCCGAGTTTCATTTGTACCATATAAGACATGATTGTACACTCCTGTAGGGGTGGAGGCAGGAAGATAAGGACTTTATGGTCATCCTCGGTTACACAGTGGGCTAGAGGCCTGGCTAGCCTGGCCTATGTGAGCTGGAGGGATAGGGGAAGACCCTGCAGACTAGGCCTTAACAACAAAATGGTGACCTTTGTGGAGAGTAGTATTAGTTTTAGAATAAATAGGACCTGGCTGTATGTACCCTTTAGGATGGACCACTCCAAGGCCCATGGCTTTGCCATTGGATGTTTCTGATGTAGGAAGCAGATGCCACCTTATAGCTGCACCTGATAGTCCTCGCAAGGCCAGGGTGCTTTCCTGGCCTTTGAAGGCTTTGTGTTCTCACAGTGTTCTCAGCGTTGACCCACCGCTTCAGTCTTGAGTTATTCGCTAATATCTCTTTGTCTGCTGGCCTCCCAGTCTCAGCCTCTCTCCTTCCTCTTGTTTTAGAAACAGATGCAGTCAGACCCACACAAGCTGGACTTTGGGCTGAAGCCTGAGTTCCTGAGTCGTCCTCCGGGCCCCAGCCTCTTCGGGGCCATCCATCACCCTCACGATCTGGCACGACCTTCCACTTTATTCTCTGCCGCTGGTGAGTTCAGAGAGCTGGCAATAAAAGACTAATACCTGGGCTCATGTCCCTAATCACTTGATAACTATAGAATAGGATTTATACCAGCTTGTGAGGTAGTACCTCATGTGACTAGGGAGGTGGGCCCTGCTTCTTTGATATACTTCTCTTTCATTCAGCAAGGACCAAGAGGTAATCAAGCTGGTGTGGTAGCACACACTTGTAAGAACAACAGTGGGGAAGCAGAGACAGGCCAGACCCTGGGATTCACTGGCCAGCCAGCCTAGCTGTATTGGTGATGTATACATATATACACACATACATACATACACACACACACACACACACATACACACACACACATATATACATACATACATGAGACAAGCCAGACCCTGGAATTCACTGGCCAGCCAGCCTAGCTGTATTGGTGATTTATATACACCATACATACATACATACATACATACATACATACATACATGAGACAGGCCAGACCCTAGGATTCACTGGCCAGCCATCCTAGCTGTATTGGTGATTTATATACACCACACATACATACATACATACATACATACATACATACATACATACATACATACATGAGACAGGCCAGACCCTGGGATTCACTGGCTAACCAGCCTAGCTGTACTGGTGATACACACACACACACACACACACACACACACACACACATCCATATTCCCTGTCTCAAAACAAACAAAACCAAGGTGGACAACACCTGAGGAATAATGTCTAAGGTTGACCTCTGGTCTTCATACACACGTGCACCTGCACACACAGGAATGCATATACACACGTAAAGAGCCCATTGCCTTTCAATACTTGTTTGCTTTGGTTCATCATTTATTCCTGTGTTAAGACAACTCAAAGGTGTGTGAAAAGCTATTGAAAAAGATCGGAGAGCTTGCCAGGGCAGATTGGAAGACCAGTAAATCCAGGGATTCTGTAAGGATGAATTTATCCTCACATTTCTGTTGCCTGTTGAACAGTTAGTGAGTGTTTCTTCACTGTGACGATCACACTGCCCTCGAGGGTCCAAGGATGGAGGCAAGACAGTTTAACTCCATGTGTTTGGTAGCTTAGGTCTGTTGTCAGTGTTTAGAAGAAGCAGGAGAAACATGATAATTCAAAGCAAGCCTGGGCTGCGTGGTAAGCTTTAGCTATGGTTTCTTAAGACAGACAGGGTTGAGATATAGCTCAGTTGATAGAGAACTTGTCTAACTAGCAATTCGGTCCCGGGTTTCATCTGCAGCACACCATGAATTGGGCATGGTGTTGCACACCTGTAACCCCAGAACTTAGGAGACTAAGACAAGCAAATCAGGAGTTTAAGGTCATCCTCAGTACATAGTGAATTCAAAGCCAGTCTGGGTTACCTAAGCCTCTGTCTCAAAAAATCATTTTTGGACATAGAAACAAGCAAAGGATAAAAAAGGCACTGCTTTTAGTAAGGACTGAGATAAACAATGGCCCAGATGGCTCTGGCTGTTCTGTTGCAGAACATACTGGCACTGAAACTCATTCAGCTCTGTGATACGTATTCCCAATGTCTCCTCAGTACTGAAGGTCCAGCTGGGGAGGAAGGCAGAGGGTGTCAGAGGACTGCTGCTTTCTGCTTAAGACGCACACAGGCCAAAAGTAGTGGTCATATGGAATATTTGCCATAATTTCATTTCTGTTGATATACCAAATACCCTGACCCCCACCCCCCAAATAAAACAAAAAACAAAAAAGCAACCAACCAAAAAGACAATCAAAGCCCAGCAACTCAGGGAAGAAAAAGTTTCATTTGTCTTATACTTCCAGGCTACAGTTCATCATTGGAGAGAAGCCAAGGCAAAAACTCATAGCAATTAGTCATACTGCATTCACAGTCAAGAGCAAAAAGAGAATAAACACATCCTAGCAGCTTGCTCTCAAAGCTCAGGGCTCTGCCTAGGGAATGGTGTTGCCCATAGTGGGCCAAGTCAACTAATAATCAAGGCAGTCCCTCACAAACATACCCTCAGGCCAACCTGAACTAGATAATTCCGCAGCTGAAATTCTTTTAGCAGGTTATTCTGGGTTCTGGCAAGTTGACAGTTAAAACTAACCATAATAGGATTGGCAGTGTGGTTCAGTGAGTAAAGCCATTTGTGTTTCTGCTTTGATTCCCTGAGACTCATGGTGGAAGGAGAGAACTCATTCTTGAAAGTTGTCCTTTGACCTCCACACACAAACTATATTATACTACACACATACACGAATAAATAACCAACCAGCACAGGTCCTATTGGTATCAAGTGTCCTTAACATTCAGTGTTTTCTTTCCTTTTGCAGACCTGGTGGGTCTAGGACTCACTATGTAGAGGGAGTTGACCTCAAACTTAGTCTCCATTTCGCCCTCCTAAGTACTAAGATGACACTTCTACACCTAGCTACTGTTCAGTCTCGAAACAGGGTTTCTCTCTGTAGCCCTGGCTGTCCTGGAACTCACTCTGTAGACTAGGCTGGCCTCAGAATCAGAAATCTGTCTGCCTCTGCCTCCTCAGTAATGGGAATATGTGCCACCACACCTGGCTTTCTTTCTTGTCTCCTCCCACCTTCTGCACTATGCCCCTTGAGGCAGGGTCTGATGAGCCTGAGGTAGCCTTGGACTCTGTATGTAGCTCAGGCTGATCTTAGACTTCTGATCCTCCTGTCTCCAGTTACTGAGTGCTGGGATCGCACGCCATGTGTGTAACCACACCCACTTTATATGGTGCTAGGGATTGAAGCCAGGTTTTCGTGCATGCTGGGAAAGCGCTTTACCAAATGAGCTATATCTCCAGCCCACTCAGTATGTTCTAAGTGGCCATTAGTACTCAGTCCCTGCGACGCAGCTCAGTAAATGGCTAAGTGGTGGTGCTCTACTCTTAGTAACAACCTCTGTGGCTTCATGTGCTCACCGTGTGAATCTGAATTTACCCCTAGGAACAAAAACAATGAAGGAGTACACCATTTCTGACCCTTAAGGAAACAAGTTCCACGTCCATCCTTCCCACTGCCTTCTCAGGCTCTGATCCAAGATTTGCATTTGGTAGACCCATTGTCTCTTACACTGAGCAAGAGAGAAGCATCGGCATCAGTACAGTGACCCTGTAGTCAAAGCAAATAAATCACCCTTGGGGATGGATGGAATAGCCAGAGTCTCGGCTTTTCCTCCTGTGGGTTCTGCTCAGGGAATGTATTTGAAGGCTCTGTTACCATGGCACCTAGCTCGGAGACAAGGATACATGGAGAGCAATTTCGGGAGAGAAATAGAGATTTCTCCCCGGACTTCATTGGAGCCAAATGGATGAATTGGCTTCTTTTGCTTCAATAATCCTGGAACTGTGGGCATCCCCAGAGGCCTGGGTTTTTGTCAGAGCATTAACTAGCATGCACTGCACAGTATGTAGCCCACATTTTAATTTGGCTGGCTACATTGGTGGTGACTAATGATGGCTGTGGAATATGTTCACTTTGTGCAGACAAGAAGTTGGTTTTTACTTCTCAGTGCCATGTGGATAGATAACCCCTTAGGTGCCTTCAAATGTTGAGATGCCAGCATTTGTCCTTATGTGCTGAGCCTTACTGTGCAAACCCAAGCCCACAGGACCATTGGGGTCTCCAGAGAAAGAGAAATTCAGGGCTGGAAGAGATGGTTATTGTAAAAGTGTGTTTGTCATGCAAGTGTGAGGGCTTGAATTTGACTCCCCAGAGTCTAGCACTCATGTCTGAAGAAAGCACCCCACCCCACCCTACCACATACCTGCTTCAGACGCTCTTGTATGTAGCCAGGCCTGCCTTCCCAGCCTCCCCAGGGCTGCCTTCTTCGCTGACTTTAACAAGTTGAATGCCTGAAGCTTTTAAAAATAATGTTCTTCTCCGATTCTCATTCTTCCCCCCCCCCATACTCTCATAACACACACTAAGTAAATGTATTTTTAAAATTCAAGAAGAACAACAACTACTACTTGAGTGAAAGGAGCTGTAAATTAACCTGGGTTTCCTGGCAGGAGAAGTAGACTATTAAAGCCAGTTGCTCAGTCCTTTTGTGTATGTCCATGTATATCCTGAAAATAACCCTGAACTCTTGCCTCTGCATCTCAAGTGCTGGTTGTGCACTACCCAGTTTATGCGGTGCTGGGGTTGGAGCCCTGCTTTCTGCACACCAGGCAAGCATCCTACCAACTGAGCCACACTGAGGATTTGGGGACTCAAAAGAGGAATAGAATATCTTTTCCTGGCATTGCAAATGAAGAGGCGTTGGCAGGCTTAGTCCCCCATCATTTAGCATCAACTCTCCCAGCATTACATTTGGTGGCGTTGAGGGCCTTTTCAGTACATGGTAAGAACCCTCGATGTTCCTTAGGAATGAGAACAGGACTTGGGCAATGTCTGCAACTTTAGGAATACCTACGAAGTGAAAAACAGGTCCTTGGAGCCCTGAAGAAGGAAGCCCTTATTCTATACTCTACGTTAGAGGTGCATTCTCTTCAGTGTTGCAAGCTTCCATCTCTGTAGAGAGAGTTATAGAGACTTCCTTTACTCTGGTCTTATCCAAACCCACTAACCAGGCCTAATGTTTATGCCATCAACTTCACAAAGAGATACTTCTGGAGCTGACGGCTCAGTGAAGTGTTTACCACACAGCATGAGGACCTGAAGCCATATAGCTAGGTGTGGCAGTGTGAATCTCTGAGCCCAGAGCTGGGGAGGTGGGGCCCACTGGAGAGCCAGAGTAGCACAGTCAGTGAGAATTCCCAGATTTGGTGTAGACCCTGTCTTAAAACTTTGAAGAAAGAGTGTGGCTGATCTCACATGCAGATACTTGTGTATTTGCACACATGTATGCACATGTGCACGAAGCAAATGCCTTTCTGCATAGTGGCCAGCCAGTCAGTTTGCTATCTATTGATAAAACACCACCACCAAAAGCAACTTGGGGGAAACAGAACTGTTTATATCAGCTTACAGTCCATCATGAAGAACAGTCAGGGCTCGAACCTGGTGGCAGGAACTGAAGCCGAGGTCACGGAGGATCATTAATCACTTGCTTGCTGGACAGACTCACATTCTCCTACCCTTTCTTACACCACTTAGTATCCCCTGCCTAGGGGTGGCACCACCCACAGTGGCCTGGGCTCTCCATTCATGAACGGAGAAAATGCCCCTTGCCTACAGACCCATCTGAAGGAGACATCTTCTCAGCTAAGTTCCCTCTCCCCAGATGACTCCAGCTTGGTATTAAGTTGACAGAAACTAAGCAGGCTGCCAATGCAGCTGGGAAAGATGGGAAGAGAAACGCCTTCTTTGGTCCCTAACAGGAACATTGTCTTTTACCCAGTTGCGTCAGCAGGAGCTGTGGATACAGTGGGATTTGACTCTGAACATGTTTTCTTCAGGCTTTTTCCTCTAAATTCTGATTTTACTCTGTTGGGTTTTGCAGGTGCTGCACATCCTACCGGGACCCCTTTTGGGCCACCACCTCATCACAGTAACTTTCTCAACCCCGCTGCTCACCTTGGTGAGTCAGAAAGACAGAATCCTCCCCGCCCTGGTCGGGGTGGGGCACAATGGCAGGATCCTGATGAAGCCAGTCATCCTGCATTCAGGAAGCAGAGAGAGATGGATGCTGATGCTCAGCCCGCTTTCCCCTTCAGTTTAATGCCCCACACTATTGCCTGGTAACCCCTCCCCCACACTGAGAGTGGGTTGTTCCATTTCAGCCTAATCTGAGACACTTCCTCACAGCTCTGCCCAGGGGTTGTCCCCCCGGGCGATTCTAGATTCAGTTAACTTGGTATTCAGTATTAACAAGGGACTTGGGGCAGGGAAGTATTCCTTGGCATCTCAGGACCCATGTGTTCTGGGTGGGCTTGTCCTGCGTATACATCTAGGGGTTTCTCCAAGAGCTATAAAGAAAGTGAGTGTTACAAGAGCTACATGAGGGAGGTGCTCTCTTTGCTTTTGACTTCTTCATACGTTATTGTTAGCGTGACTCCTCTTAGGAGGTGTGCAACTCCTGTGGCTGTTCAGTTATTTCCTGGAAGTGTGTCAGTCACAGGCAGTGCTTCCTGGTGGGAAATATATGGGAAGATTAGTAGTAGTAGTAGTAGTATTTTTGAGACAGAGTCTCTCTCTATAGCCCTGGCTGTCCTGGAACTCGATGTATAGACCAGGCTGGCCTCAGAATCAAAAGAGATCTGCCTGCCTCTGCCTCCCAAGTGCTGGGATTAAAGACCACTGTGCCCAGCTTTGATCACTTCTTATTTTACACTTATAGGTGTTTTGCCTACATGAATGTCTGTACATGTGGCTGAGTTGCCCTCAGAGGCCAGAAGTGAGTGTCAGATTCCCTGGAACTGTTACAGACAGTTTCGAGTTCTTAGGTGGGTGCTGGGAATCAAACTCCAGTGTTTTCTCTCATCCCAGTAGTATCTCATTTTTGTTCATGCATCTCATCGCAGCCCCTGGGAGGTAGAGATGAGGCAGGAAAATCCCTTCAAGGCTATAGCCTTGACTTAGATCAAGTTTGAAGGCAGCCCGAGTGACATGAGACATGTCTATAAAAAGGAGAGACAGGCGGAAACAGTCTGCGGATGAGAAGGCAACTTAGAACGCTGGGTCCTGAGCTTGCTCAGCATCATCTCAAGTCCAGAGCCGAAAGATGCAAAGGATGACACTCTGGAAAATAACCCCTCGGGACTCTTGTTAACCCAGTGCCTAAGGCCAAGCACAGAAAGACCCTTACACAGTCAGTCTATCGGGAGAATCAGAGTGGTTCTGTTGCTCTCCCAACTGCCAAGACCCCTGAGCTCCTCATTCAGAAGTCCCTAACCACATCCCTTCTTTCTCAATCTCATTTGCAGAGCCTTTTAACCGGCCATCTACTTTCACGGGCCTCGCTGCGGTCGGCGGCAATGCCTTCGGGGGACTTGGAAACCCTTCAGTTAGTGAGTACCACTCGATGTTTGTTTGTTTGTTTGTTTGTTTTTTTAATATCTCCCTTTTGCAATTTCTCTGACCCATATATGGTTTTTAGACCTTTTAAGATGAAGGGGAAAGTTTACTTTGGGAAAAGTAATTTAAGCTGAGTATATGGGTCAGTGATAGAGCACTTGCCTAAAATCCCCCAGCGAGGGCTTAGGGGCATGGCTCAACCATAGAGAGCTTGTCTGGCATGGGCAAGGCCCCGAGTTCCCTCCCCAGCACCACCAAAAATCATTTAGAAGCAGAGGGAAGGGACAGGTGTGGTGCACGCCTGTAATGCCAGCCAGCACCTCCTAGTGAGATTCTGCTGAAAATAAAATGCAGATGACGGTACCCTGGAAGGGCGATGTCACTTGGGGGATGGAGAGGTGTGTCTCAGTGGGTAAGGCCACGTGCTGCTCTTCCAGAGGACACCTTGGTTCTTAGCACCTACATGACAACTCATAACCATCTATACCTCCGGTTACAGAGTATCTCGAACATTCTTCTGGACTTTTATAGGCTGGGTGCATATACAATCATGCAGACAAAAGCCCGTACACATAAAGTAAAAATAAATGAATGTGTATGCGGTTTATCATTATTATTATTTTAAACAAATTTGGGTTAGAGCATTCCAAACAGGTTTAACATTGAAGTTGGTTGTAATTCTGTAAACCTGATAAGCCCACTGTTGATACAGGCTCTGTACATGAGGAATAGTGACTTGCTCAGTCACTACAAGTAGTTGGCCTCGGCTACACCCCCAAAATAAAAAAAGTTATTTCATCTTGCTTTTGATGTAACAAAATTGAAAAAAGTCCAGTGAAGAATAGCTAGCCCCGGAACATGACTGGGTGGGCAGAGAGCTGGCCCAGCAAGCAGGACACCCTCCAACCCCAGCAGTACATAAGCGGTGTGAGATGTATAATTGTAGATCCCCCACCAGCAACCACAAGCCTGTAATCCCAGCACGTGGGAAGACAGAGGCAGCCAGGGACCTATAAGATCTTGTCTCTAAGAGAAAGGAAGAAAAGTGAGAGAGAAAGAGAGAGAGAGAGAGAGAGAGAGAGAGAGAGAGAGAGAGAGAGAGAGAACAGCACAGCATGCAGTTCCGTGCATTCTTAAAGACACGATCCTGCTGCATGGTCCTTCCGGAAGTTCGTTTTGACTAATTGGAGAAGGAGTAGCATTCATCAGGGTGTGGTAGGCTGAGGACCAGTGGACTCTGCCACACCGACCTGTTCATCTGTTGAATGGTCATAGCGCACCTTTCTGCATGCCTGGAACTTGTGCATGCCCTGCCCGCACATGTCAGACCGGGTATCTGCATACCCGCTCCGTCCCCTCTCACTTTCTCCTCTCCATTGATTTTTTTTTTTTTCTTTTTTAAGGCTGTGAGCTGCCTCTGCAGTGTAGGACAAGCGTTCCTCTAATGAGTGTGTTAATCTCCTTCCTTTTCCAGCTGCCAATAACATGTATTCATTTTAACTCTGAATGCTGTTAAAGTTTTTGGTAAGTACCTTCACTCCAACAGGTTTCTATTGAGATCTCTCTGAAACCGTTTTTTTTGTTCTTCACTTCACCATTTCAGCACCCAACTCAGTGTTCGGCCACAAGGATAGCCCCAGTGTGCAGAACTTTAGCAATCCTCACGAACCCTGGAACCGGCTGCACCGAACGCCTCCGTCGTTCCCGACCCCTCCGCCCTGGCTGAAGCCAGGGGAGTTGGAGCGCAGTGCGTCCGCTGCAGCCCATGACAGAGATAGAGATGTAGATAAACGAGACTCCTCCGTTAGTAAGGATGACAAGGAAAGGTACGAAAAGAAACCGCTCGAGTCCCACTGGGGGAGCCCGCCCTGTGCCACACGCCAGTCAGAACCAGCCACCTTCCCTCTCCCTCACCCCCGGCCTCTGTCCCAGCCTTGTGCTTAAGAGTAGCTCCCCAGTTCCTTACCCAGTAACACCAAGCGGCCCTCCCTGCACTCCGTGGTACAGAGCAGGTGGTGACTGTAGCCTATCACTATAAGACACAGTGCAGCGAGACATACAAGCCACCCAAAGTCCCTGAGACACTAGGGTGTCCAAGTAGACACCTTCCTTTAGACAGCCAGTTGGAACTTGGAGCCAAACACACACAGCATGAATCCGCCATGTTTACTTTTGAGTCGTGAAGTCCATCCAATCAATCACCCATAGGTGGTTTTTTTGTTTTTTGTTTTTTGTTTTGTTTTGTTTCTCTCTCCTCTCCCTTTTCATTTGCTCCTAGTAAGTCACGTTCACATCACCTCATCTTATTTTTCAGCAAGCGTCATCCAAACTCAAAAACCCTGGGGATCATAGATAATCAGTACAGTTTTGGTCTTTGTTTTGTTTTGTTTTGTTTTTACTAATCTAAATTTAGACCTCGGCAACAGGAAGCCTTGCTTTGCAATTGCTTTTCCAGGGAATTGTTACTTTGCTAACCATTGTTGTCTGCATACTAACCCTTTTCTAAAAATCTTTCTTAAAAGGAGAAATACCCCAGTACTTTTATGCTGAATGCCATAGGCATTTCCTTTGTCTTTCTTTAGGCTGTTTTCATTTTGAATGGATTGATAAGTCACATCAGTATACACTTGGCAGAAAAAGGAAAGAAAAGAAAAACAAACTCCAAACCCTGATAGTCACTTCTTTTTGTGCTTAAGATTGAAATTTGGGGCTAGGGAGGTGGCTTAGTGAGTGACACCCTTACCCTGCAAGTGACAGGACCTAAGTTCAGATTCCCAGCACCGGTGCAGAGCCAAGCATGGTAGTAAGTAAGGCTGTGTAGCCTCAGAGACTTTGTCCTTACGTTGCCTTTGTGACTGATACCCAAGGCTGTCCTCTAACCGGCACAGTTGCTTGATAGTTTGTGCCTGCAGGTGTGCACAAGCACACGCACACACACACACACACACACACACACACACACACAGTCTACATACACATATAGAAAAGTTTAAATTTGATTCAGATCTTTAACTTGCCTTTGCTTTATATATCATGCATGTATATACTCTAATAGTTGAAAAAAAAAACCCAACATTTCCAATTCTAAACATGATTGATAAAGTAGCTTATGCCTTTAGTCCCAGCGCTCCAGAGGTAGAGGCAGGTGCATCCCTGTGAGTTCAAGGCCAGCCTGGACTACATGGGCCAGCTAGGGCTTCCTAGAGAAAATGTCTGAAACACTGTATGAAACGGAGTCTTCATAAGCTGTCACACTGCATTGGTTGGTTTCATGTGGGAGAGAAAGACAAATTACCATATAAGGAAGTTATAATAAAAAACAAAAGCAAATCTTTCAGCCTGTAGGAGTTCTAAAGTTCTAAAGGGGCGGTGCCCGTGGAATGGGGAGTTTCTGAATACTTTATTCTTGAGTAGAAGATAGGTTTGCTTTGGTTTCTCTTGATGGAACCGGAATGGCCTCCAATATTGAAGTTGAGGGAACCTGAAAGACGTTTGTATTCTTTTCCCCTCTGAAGTCCCAAGGCTATTCTTGTCAACCTCTGTATGTAAGCAGAAAGCAGAATTTGTAGGACAGCTTCCCTGGCACCCCCATTGTGGTCCCTGAACTCTGACCTCTGCCACCTCTTTGTCCTCACAACCTCTGGCTCCTCCCCTCATTGTTCCCACATTTGTCCTGAGATGTGACCTATCAGCTTTCTCCCTCTTAACTCTCAGAGTCTGAGCTGTTTATCTTCAGTTGTTCTGTCTTTTATTCCTAGACCCTATATAGGCACTGCCTGACCAAGCCAGGTCCTTGGAAGTTTCCTTTTACAGTCTCTTCATGGGTCCTCTTATGGGGACCTCAGTCAGTGAGGTTGTGTGCACTAACCCCACATCTGCTACAGCCTAATCTATACACATTGGAGAGGGGCTCTCTGGTACTCCGTAATCTGCAGAGTGGGGTTGCCTTTCCCACTCACCTTATGCCGTAACTGCATCCATGGTGCCTAGTCTTCTGAATGCTGTGACCCCCCCAGCCATAAAATTATTTTCACTGTTGCTTGTTGTTATTATCATAATGTAAATATAACTGGTTTTCTGGTAGTCATAGGCAACCCCTGTTGCCTAAGAGGTCATGTGACCAAAGTGGGTCACGGTTCACAGGAAGTAATGCCTTTGTCTTGAGGGTCAGCTGCTAGGAAGCTCTCTCATGTCTATTAAACTCTTCCCACCTCAACTTCATATCCCAAGTGTGAATTAAAGTCTTAGTTTGTGATTTGGGCTCTTAGAACTGTATTCTTAACCTAAAGCTATCCTGATAAGCTAAACAGGTGAGCTTCTGTGTTGCTCAGTGACCACCCTGACCTACAGTGGCTCTGTGTGCACTTCCTTCATGACCTTGATCAAGCCAGGTCCCTGGGACCCCCTACTCACCCTCTGTAGGCCTTCACTCATGAAGCGGCCTCTAGAATCTAGGTTAGAACAGGTGGCTGTCTTCGCCCTGAAGCAGGGCATGATCTAGCTCGCCCTCACACCGCCATCTCATTGAACGCTTCTTGCCTGCCTGGCAAGCCCATTTCATTTTTTACCCCTCTCCCTCTCCCTCTCACAGGGAAAGCGTTGAGAAAAGACACCCCAGCCATCCTTCCCCAGCACCTCCCGTCCCGGTGAGCGCCCTGGGCCATAACCGCAGCTCCACCGATCCGACGACCAGGGGTCATTTGAATACTGAGGCTCGTGAGAAAGATAAACCAAAAGAGAGGGAGAGAGACCACTCGGGATCCCGAAAGGACCTGACCACCGAAGAGCACAAAGCCAAGGAAGGCCATCTGCCCGAGAGAGATGGGCACGGCCACGAGGGACGTGTAGCAGGCGAGGAACCCAAGCAGCTGTCCCGGGTGCCATCGCCCTATGTGAGGACACCAGGCGTAGATAGCACCAGACCTAACAGCACCTCTAGTCGGGAAGCCGAGCCACGAAAGGGTGAGCCGGCCTACGAGAACCCCAAGAAGAACGCCGCCGAGGTCAAGGTCAAAGAGGAACGCAAGGAAGACCACGACCTACCTACAGAGGCTCCACAGGCCCACAGGACCTCAGAAGGACCTCCGCCCAGCTCCTCAGCCAGCACCAGCGTGCACCCAGGGCCTCTAGCGTCAATGCCCATGACCGTGGGAGTTACTGGCATTCATGCCATGAACAGTATCGGTAGTCTGGACAGGACACGCATGATGACCCCATTTATGGGCCTCAGTCCAATCCCAGGGGGAGAGCGCTTCCCGTACCCCTCTTTCCACTGGGACCCTATGCGGGACCCCTTGAGGGATCCTTACCGTGACTTGGACATGCACCGAAGAGACCCTCTGGGCAGGGACTTTCTGCTCAGGAATGACCCCCTGCACCGGCTCTCGACACCCCGGTTGTATGAAGCCGACCGCTCGTTCCGGGACAGGGAGCCTCATGATTACAGCCACCACCACCATCACCACCATCACCCGCTGGCCGTGGACCCTCGACGGGAACACGAACGAGGTGGACACCTAGATGAACGCGAGCGGCTGCACGTGCTTCGGGAGGACTATGAGCACCCACGGTTGCACCCCGTGCACCCCGCTTCTCTAGATGGACACCTTCCACACCCGAGCCTGCTCACACCAGGCCTGCCTAGTATGCACTACCCTCGCATCAGCCCTACTGCCGGCCACCAGAATGGACTGCTTAACAAGACCCCGCCCACCGCGGCGCTCAGCGCCCCACCTCCGCTCATCTCCACATTGGGGGGCCGCCCGGGATCCCCCCGGAGGACTACGCCTCTGTCGGCTGAAATCCGAGAGAGGCCACCGTCCCACACACTGAAGGACATTGAAGCTCGATAAGCCAGGAGGACAAGGCAGACCTCGGAGTGGGGGAGAAACCCCAGGGACACCCACCCCCAGACTCAAGAGACAACTCCTGCACCCCCAAAAACTGAGGTGCAGAGCTCCAACTCTTCCCCTGGAAAAAAAAATGGACAGAGACTCCGTTTGGATGTTGAAATGTTTTTGTATATTAATGTCGGAATTTTTCAGACCTTTTAACCAGGTCCTGTTTGTTCTTACCTTTCTTTACTTTTTTGTTGTCGTTCCCTGCATAAAACTTTGATTTGAACCAAAACGGTGAAGGTACTAACACGCAAGGGTCTGATGATCACGTGATCACGGGGCGGGGGGGAGGGGGCATCTATCCATCACCCAGAGCTGTCTCAGAGGAGGAAGCTTGTACAGAGTGTAAAAAGAGATTGCTTCATGAGCTGACGGTTCATATATGCAAAAGATAAAGACGAAAGCTTTACTTGTACAGATGTAAATAGGTAAAGATTAAGTAACATAATACATTAATACTTCTTCAAATGTGCTATTTACAAGTCTAATATCAGTGAACTCGGAGGACGCCGAGTTCCCATCTGCTAAACCCTTCAACTATGCAATGAATACGAGGGCTTTCCCCAAAGCCCGTCTAACTTAAAGGAGCCTTTTCAAATCCATTTACAACATACTTAAGGTCATATTTTCCCTGAACAAGCGCTTACCTGAGACGTTATACAACTGTTTTCCTTATGCTTCTCTTTTGGTTTGGTTTTTGTTTTTCAAATGAAGAGACACTTTTTTTTTTTTTCTTTGTCGTTGTTTGTTTTAAATCTGGAACCCAGGCTGAAACTTTGCTCCCGAAGTTGCTGCTTGTGGTCTTCTGGGGAGAAATGGGGAAAGGTCCACCCCCTAGAAAGTGTAGCTAAGAACCGGAAGCAGCTTTGCCCAGGGAAGATGGGATTGTTCTGCCAGCAATCAGGGGCAGGTAGGCTTTGTCCGCCAGCACAAACCAGAATCTCTGGTTACCTCTGCTGGTGTCATGTTGCAGGCAACTTCAGGTGGGCACTGTGCCTCTCCCACAACCCCCGTGTCCTAGTTCATACATGTGCACACTTCCTTGCTCCATATTATGATTTAAGGACACTCACACAGGTCCTGAAAGAAAGCTGTCTGGGTTCTCTCAGACGATGGCTATGTCTTCACGGTAACTGACGAAGGTACACAGAGCCCAGTGTGAACCGGAAACGGAAACCTGGGCAGAGCTGAGCAGGTAGATCTTGTAAGAGCCATTAGAAATTACCGAGGGCGAACGGAGAGAGAGAGAGAGAGAGAATGAATGTGTGTTCACATGCATGCAGCCACTCTTTTGTGTGCACTTGTGTGTATGTTGAGTTTTCATCAGTCTTAATGTCTTCATGACACTTTTATAAGGACATTAACCCTCTTGTCTACATATTTGGAGAGAATATGACTTTACTAGCCGAGAAAATACAATATATCTTGTCTACTGGCCTGTAAAATACATGTAAGAAATAAAAATTAGTCGCATTTGGTCCTCTAGTATATTAAAGTGCTATCCGACGTTGTTATCCTGGTTTTTTGTTTTGTTTTCAAAAAAAAAAATGTAAACTACAGACCATTGTTTCTAAAAGCAGAGAGATCTATTTTAGTAGTCAACAGAAGGTTTAGTTGTGAATTCTGATTTTGTGGACACCAGACATGTGCAGTGTTCTGTTTTCTTTCTTCCATTTTATTATTTTTTTTTAAAGACAACTAAAAAGAAAAAAAATCCCAAGGATTCTGTGCACTGGAACTGTAGTGGTAGGGTCTCAGCATTGTAAAGAGATTGTTCTTGTACAGGCCTTTTTTTGCTGTTTCTCTTGTATGTAAAAAAGAAAAAAAGAAAAAAGAAAAAAAAAGAAAGAAAAAAAAAAAAAGCCCTTTCCAGATCCTACTCGAACAGGAAGGGAAGCAACAGAGTCTTCAGCATGTCTCATTGGAGGGGCCTTCTTGTGTAATGTAAATGTGCCATGTTATTAAAAAATGTGAACCAAGCTTCCAGATGTTTCTTTGTGTGAGGTGCCACTCATACTTAGGAAAGAAGCCCCCAGTGTTCTAGACCAGGTTCTAGGAAAGATACCCCACCTCAACCACCAGCCTTGGAACACCCCCGGGGGGACAGTACCCCAATTCAGGTCCAGCATCCTTTGGTGATGATGGATGTATTAGTTTTCATCTCATACATTCTGAACAAAATCACCAGAGGGAACCGGTTATACGTCAGTCCTAAGTTCCATCTCTGGTCACAGAAATTAGATGGAGACAGGGCTTTCAGAAGTTCAAGGTCATGACCAGTGAGAGAGTTCAATAGGATAAAGCATTTGCTGCCAATAGACTCCTGAAGGTTGTTTCTGTGGCCTGTCTGCACATGTGCCCCTGTGGGTGCGCATGCAAGCACAAACAGCTCAAGGTCATCCATAGGCAAGGGTAAATTTTCTTATTTTAGACTGATGAAGTCGAGGCAGAGATTGCTGTTAAATTGGACTCCCTCAGTTCTGTCCTCACGTGGTAGATCCATGAAGTAGGAGAGAATGGACTCCTACAAGGTGTCCTCTGACCTCCACATGTGTGCTCTCAACATTTATATGCATACTGTGCACAAACATGCATGCATACACACGCACATTACAAAAAATGTAGGCAGTGCTCCTTTTGAAAGCTCAGCATTCACTGGATTAGAGGTGTGCACCTCAGTGGGGTGAGAAAATAGCACTCGAGGTCAGATCAAGGCTGCCCCAGTAAGGTAGACACAGAAGAACAGAAATTGGGGGATGCTGTGCAGACTTTGGAGGCTCCACAGAGCTCTGATAAGTCAAGGGACATGTGACAAGATTTCCTGGTTGGAGGTAGAGGACACAAGGAGAGCTTACAGGTTTAAAAAAAGCTGAGCTGGGAGACTGCAGAATGGCCCAGGGGTTAAGATCCTAATGCTGTGACTCTTCAATACCATTCCTCATGCGCTGACCCACAACCATCAAATTATTTTTGTTGCTACTGAATTTTGCTACTGCTAGGGGTTGTAATGTAAGCATTTTCTGGTGGTCTTAGACAACCCCTATGGAAGGGTCATCTGACAGTCCCTCTGCCACCCCCCCCCCCCAGCAAAGGAATGGAGACCCACATGTTGAGAAAGAGCTATTGAATTTGGTTCCTAGAATCTAGGTCAATTGGCTCACGAACTCCATGCACCTTTCCAATCTTGGGAGAGCGAATGTTGGGGGGAAGGGGAAGACAAACCCTAAACCCAAAAGAGTCAGAGCAGTAGCTGAGTAAAAGCCCACTTTGGCTTAACACCATTTTATAGCTAGAGAAACTACCAGACTAGAAAAAAGAAGATGGGGAGAAAAGAAAACCAGTGGGTTGGAAAACACGCCAAATCCCGGGCTTTCCTGAACCCAGTGTCACAGATGTCGCAGATGCTGTTTGACACGCTATTTCTGGCAGACCTCACTGCCTCTTAACCATACACCTATTTCGGTGTCACCATCTGCAGTGTCAGATCCTGGAAGAGTCACTCTCCAATCAGTCATGGTAGCTAATCCCACAGGCTTCAATCCATCTCAACCTTTGCATATTTCCCCTCTAATTACATTGGGCGCCCCTCAGCATTGATGGGTACCGGCACCAATTTTGATTTCCTGCTAACCTATAGATGCTCTAATTATCTCCACAATCTCTGACTGACAATGATCTTGTTACCTTCTAATGGTACATGACAAGTGAAATAGCGGATTTAATGATGCGATAATTACCCCTCTGGATGGGTATGTGTGACGGCTCTCCCTCCTCAGCCTCAATCAAGGTGGAGGGAGAAAATGAGATGCGATTGTTGATGGTCTACATGTGCGGTGCCTGAGGAGAGGGGAAGGTGGAATTCTATGGTGGTATTAGCCAAGACTTCTTTTCTGTTTATCTCCATCTTGAGAAATAAATTAGACCTCCGTAGCAATAATGAAGTTGAAAGAAAAGGGATCATGTATGAACAGCATGTGTGTATGTGTGTGTATGTGTGTGTGTGTGTGTGTGTGTGTGTGTGTATGTGTGTGTGTGTGTGTGTGTGTGTGTGTGTGTGTGTGTGTTTTCAAACTTTCACCATTTTCTTTTTGGTGCATTTATGGAAAATCATTTAAATGTGGGGCATTTGCCAGAATTTCTCGATCAGACAGGTGTCTGGAGGTTGGAGATGCAGCTCTGTTCCATCCCCAGCACCAAATAAACAAGGAGTGGTGGTCCACACCCATTATCTCAGGACCTAGGAGGCTGAGGCATGAGGATCAGAAGTTCAAGGTTGTCCTCAAGTACATATCAAGTTGGAGGCCTGCCTGGGCTACATGAGACCCTCTCTCAACACACACACACACACACACACACACACACAAGAAAAAAAAAAGAAGAAAGGATAAATTCTTACTATTTATTCTACAGTATGAAGCTGCTGTTTCTTCTTCGCTATTATGGATACAAAGCCAAAGTTACAGTATCTTAGATAGAAAGTGCTAGAAGCTTCAGTCAAAAGGAAGACGCTCTCGAGACAGCATTTACAGTCTAGCTTTCCCTGTCTTTGTCCTTAGCAAACCCAATAAAAACCGGGACACCTCTAGATATCAGATTTTCTACCACCTGCCCACCTCCAACTGCATGTACTGGTGATGGACCTAGGGTCTGGAATGTGCTAGGCAAATGCCCCAAACAATTGAGCCACACCCCAGGTCCCTCAATGGGGGAGTCTAAGCAGGTGCTGTATCACTGAACCACATCCCTAGCCCCTCACTGGGGGGACTCTAAGCAGGTGTCCTACCACTGAGCCATGCTCCCAGCCCCTCAGTGGGGGGTTCTAGGCTAGCATTCTACTATTGTATGATGCTCCCTAGCCCTAGGAACTCAGTTTAGTTTTTCATGAAAGTGAGGAGACTATTCTGAGATACAGTTTCATGAAACCTAACCTGGTCTTGGATTCCTAATTCTCCTGTCTCAACCTCCCAAGTGTTGGAATTTGAGGAATGTACCCTCATACCCAATGAACTCAATTTATTAATGTAGAATTGTTGGCAGCCTTGGGCATTGGGCCAGGGACAGCTTCATGATGTAACCGAAAAACATGTTTCATAGATATTTATTCAACTAGAACCAGGATCCTTGACTTGTCTGCAGAAAAGAACTTGAGAAAACCTGGCATCGAGCTTAGTAGAGTTCCATTAGAAAGAATATTTGACACAAATTTTGTGTCAACACAAAGGCTCCAAAAGGCAAGGACACAACTGGGCATGGTGGTACTGCCTTTAATCCCAGCACTTGGAAGGCAGAGGCAAGCACATCTCTGTGAGTTTGAGGCCAGCCTGGTCTACAGAGTAAGTTCCAGGATATCCAGTGTTGGGTTCAGGAATCGCCACACAAACCGCACAAACACTGATCTCCGCTATGGATAGTTTATTGAACGCACACTCCCAAACTGATTGATCAGGGTCACAACATAGACTCAGGAGCTAAGGCTAGACCTTGAATCTTTCTCAGGGCCAGCTTATAAAGGAAAAAAAAAAAAAACTACAAGGAGCTCATACTCAGGTGCAGGAAGCATGGTAGGGTGATTGGCTCTGACTCAAGCTATTTTGGCTAGGTAGACAGAATAGTTTTAACTAACCTTTATTCTGATTGGTCCTAAGTGAAGCTTATGGTCATGGAATCCGAGAATATGCAGAACATAATGGGTATGTGGTCAGCATGACCCTGCTCTGAGACAAGCTATTTTCTGTGCCAACAATATGACAGGCATGGAACAAAATGGTTACAGCTATGCTGGGGGCTGGGGGAGGGGCAGGCCCCAACAGCAAGAGCTACACAGAGAAATTATGTCTCAAAAAAACAAAAAAATAACAAAGCAAAATGAAAGAAAGAAAGAAACAAAGAAAGAGAAACAAAGAAAGAAAGAAACAAACAAACAAACAAAGAAAGAAAGAAAGAAAGAAAGGGAGGACCTGGATTGCAATCATTAAAACAAACAAGTTTTACTTTACATAAGAAGTCCTGTGAGGTCCTAACACATTGCAGGCTTACAGCAGAGAAGAGAATCTCTCCAAGGTTATACATATATATTCAGGCCTGTTCTGAATGGTCCAAAGAATTATCTATGCTAGCATGCCTTTTGTTTTTTACGGAGTAAATTCTTTAAAGTATATAGCAAGCAAAAGGAAAAGACTAAATATGATTAGACAGGGAAAAGAAGCAGACATACAAAAAGCCATCAAATCAGGTAGGTGCTGACAGCCTCCATCAGAGATGGCTGGAGTAGTTCAGTTGGGAGAGGAAGCGACCGGTGTTATCAAAGCAGGGGTAGAACATCCAGCAGAAATCGACTGGGGAGGGTGTGTGGAGGCAGCCAGCTAGATGTCTGATTGAGGTCCTCAAGGCAGAGCATCATGGTCCCTCAAGTGAGCCATTCAAGACAAGCAAAGATCAGTAGAAAAAGAGCTGTACAGAGCAGAGCCAGCACACGTATGAATACCTTCACTGTGTGCAGAGCCCTGCCTATCATATATCCATCCATCTATCTTAATATATATCCATCCATCTGCCTATCTTATTATCTATCTCTATCTATCTATCTACCTATCTATCTACCCATCATCTATCAATCAAACTATCTATCTATCTATCTATCTGTCTATCTATGTATCTATGTATCTATCTACCCATCATCTATCAATCTATCTATCTATCCATCATCTATCAATCTATCTATCTATCCATCATCTATCAATCTATCTATCTATCCATCATCTATCAATCTATCTATCCATTATCTATCAATCAATCAATCTATCTATCTATCCATTATCTATCAATCAATCAATCTATCTATCTATCTATCCATCATCTATCAATCTATCTATCTATCCATCATCTATCTATCTATCTATCTATCTATCTATCTATCTATCTATCTATCTATCTATTTATCTATCCATCCATCCATCCATCCATCCATCCATCCATCCATCCATCTATCTATCTATCTATCTATCTATCTATCTATCTATCTATCTAACCTTCTTACGTAATCCATTCAGCCTCCACTCCACAATCCTTCTGCTTCACCTTCCTGATGAGGATCCCCTAATATCCCAGACAGTAACTTTTAAAGTCCCACTCTCTCCTCTCCTCTCCTTTCTTTAACCCAAGCAAGCACCCCACCAATGATCAACACCTCCAAACATTCTCTGTAGATTTGAAGCAGGTTTTCTTTCTTCCCATCTCCCTTTCTTCCTCTTTGACAGAGTCTCACCCGTCGGTTGTGGCCTCTTTGGCACTGAAACACTCCTTCCTGGAGGGAAGAGGGAAGCCCATGAGACTCCCAAAGTAACAAACATGGTAAGTCTGGGAAAGACAGAGTTCACAGGTTGAGAAGAGCCTTCTCGTTTGCTGGCAAGCCGTCAAACTGCCTCTAGCAAACTCTCTGTGCAGCAGCCTGTAAGATACTGAGGCCTATTAAGAGAAAGCTGCTTCTTCTCTTATCTAATCTAGGAATAGACATTGCATACTATGATCCCTTCCCTAGATTAATCCATCTTGACTGTCAATCACCTGGCAGGGAGACCACCCCTTAAGAAAGCTGAATGACTTGAAACCGTGCTGAGAGATGGGAGGAATAATTATCCCCTTAAAGACATGACGCCACTCATCTCTAGAAGCCTCTCCCTCAAGGAGCACCCTCACTGCCAAGCCTGTCCACTTTCCCGAGTTCTAACTCAAAGTGTAACTTTGCTCGCTCCCCTCCCCCACCAAATAACCAGCCCAGATCTTAAGCATGTTAATAGTTGGGCTTTCTCGGTTCTCTAAGTCCCCCTTACCGTTTACAGCTAACTGCAGACTTCCTTTGCTGGCACTGACTCAGATGCTATGGCTCTCTGCCCTCTTCACCTTTGTCCTTTCAACCCCTGATGAAATCCTGTTGCTCTTTTGCCCTCAAACGTTAGCAAAATCGCCAAACTTCCTTCCGATGCAATTTTTAATTTCTCTTATCAAGAGACCAAGAACTTGTAAAATCCAGTCCTAACTCCTCAGATAGCAAAGCCCCAACCAGAGACAGGAAGCGCCCTGGTCTCCTGCTATTGCTTGCTGTGGACACCAGAGGGAGCCACGAGAACATAGTTTAGCTGAACCTGGCAGGTGGTGCCCATGCGAAGGTTGATTGGACAAACTTGGAAATCCTGGACTGCTCTGAGGTTGAGGATGCCTCTGAGCCACCTCTTCAAAGGTCAGGCCCACTGATGGGAATTCTCCATTAACCAAATTCCTGCTGTGTCCCTGCTTCGTTCCTCCGTCCTTCGTCCTTCCTCTTCCTCTCTTCGCAGTCCCCCCACCCCCCGCGCTTCCTACCTATCTATTTTGAAGACTCTAAATAGTTTGCTTTCTCTAAACTGGAGCGGCTGAAATAATCGTTTCCTCAAAGGAACCCTTAAAAGGCCCAGAAGGAGGTGTGCCTTTTACATAGTGCCAGGCTAGCCCCTCTGTCATCCACAGAAAGGTCAAAGGGCTGCAGAATTTGTACTGAGATGTGAGAGGCTGGAAGTGAGGGCCGCAGCTGCTACTGGGGTGGAATATAGCTTCCATCAATCAGGGGAGCCATAGGGGGGCTCTTTCTGAAGTATCTCAGAGAGCTTGCTTGCAACCTTGCAGACAAAAACCCAGCATAGTATTCCTGTAGGAGATCACTGGTAATCTGTACTCTTCAGGGCTGGGCCAAGAGAAACTATCACCTTGCATGATCCTAGAAGGGTGCTGAGAACCTCAATCTCTACCCCTACCCATCCCCCACCCTGCCCCTCACCCCCACAACACCTCCACTCCATTAGCCACAGCATCATCCCTAGCCCAGCCCTGCTTCCATCCTCAGCGCCAGCCCAGCCCAGAACCATCACCTTCACAGAGAATGTCTCAGCCATGAAGAGGATCCCAGCCTCTCGACATGCCCCCGAACAGTGGGAGGAGATGCAGGGGTTAATCTAAGACGCATACACAAGGGATTTAAGAGAGGCATCATGTCAGGATCTATCATGGTGAATTTTACTAAACTGTGCAGTTAATGGAAGTTATATACAATGTTAAGAGTCAGAGTATCTAGTGATTATTGCAGTGCAGTGATGGTGATGGAACCCAGAACCTTGTAGAGGCTCAGGAAGTACTGATCACCTGAATGACACCACCCTGGCAGGGGCTCTACCACTGAGCCACGCCCCCAGCCCCTCACTGGAGGATTCTAGGCAGGGGCTCTACCACTGAGCCACGCCCCCAGCCTCTCACTGGGAGATTCTAGGCAGGGGCTCTACCACTGAGCCACGCCCCCAGCCCCTCACTGGAGGATTCTAGGCAGGGGCTCTACCACTTAGCCACGCCCCCAGCCCCTCACTGGAGGATTCTAGGCAGGGGCTCTACCACTGAGCCACGCCCCCAGCCCCTCACTGGAGGATTCTAGGCAGGGGCTCTACCACTGAGCCACGCCCCCAGCCCCTCACTGGAGGATTCTAGGCAGGGGCTCTACCACTTAGCCACGCCCCCAGCCCCTCACTGGGGGATTCTAGGCAGGGGCTCTACCACTGAGCCACGCCCCCAGCCCCTCACTGGTGGATTCTAGGCAGGGGCTCTACCACTGAGCCACGCCCCCAGCCCCTCACTGGGAGATTCTAGGAAGGGGCTCTACCACTGAGCCACGCCCCCAGCTCCTCACTGGAGGATTCTAAATATGTGCTCAACTGCTGTATCTAGCTTCCTATCCCTGTCTTGGCCAGGGTGGGATAACTCAGTTGAGACAAGGACAGAGCCAGGTCAGGACATAAAGTGTACAAGCATTTAGAAGCAACCAGAGCAGAAGGACCAGACATAGAAGCCACCAAGGGGGCGCAGAAAAAGATAGGTATATTAACCAGGATTCTCTACAAGAACAAAACCTACAGAATGAATATATACATGGGGGATTTATTAGAGTAGCTTACAGGTTGTGGTCGAGCTGGGTAGTGGTGTCTACCAACAGAAAGTCAACGAATCCAAGAGTTGCTCAGTGCACACCGCTGGATATCTCAGCTGGCCTTCAGTAAATGCCAGAATCCTGAAGAAACTGACTCCAGTGTCAGTGAGGTCAAGCAGTCAGCGTCAGAGAGCTTTCTTCTTCCATGCCTTTTACACAGGCGGCCATCAGGTGTGACCCCAGTTAAAGACGGCTCTTCCTCTCTCAAAACTCTCAGGATGAAAGTGGGTCTTCCCACGTCAGATTAGGTAGCTGAGAAAATTCCCAACTGAGAGTATCTACCACAGCGTGGGCAGGGCTGTCCTGGAAGACAGGGGAGGAGGCAGTTCAAGAAGGAGGGAAAGAAGAGAAAAGAGAAGAGGGGGAGAGAGATGTGTAGAGATAGAAACCAAGAGCAAGGAGTCTGTCTTTTTCAGCTTCACAGTTTCAATAAGGTTCCAGGAGCGCACGGAGCAAGGCAGTCTTTGGACACCAGGGGTCGCGCTAAACCAGCCCATTAGAAACATTTCCACAGGAAGTAGGTAGAGAATGTGTTTAGTTAATGAGTTGCTCTATGGCCTAAGGTTTTTTGTTTTTTGTTTTTTTTGTTTTTTTTAAACAACTTTATTTTACAAAACAAAGATAAATGTACAGATTTTAAGCATTTTTTGCATAAAATTATACAATACATTTTTGTCAGTACTTTTTTTTTCAGATTTTAAAATAATTTTTACATAAAACTATATGAATATATTTTTTAGTCAGTACTTGATTTTTTTAAAGGTTTGATAGTATGCATTGGAAACTTAATAGTTACAATGAGCATAAAGTACATGTAAAACAAAATGTAACATGGAAATAGTCAAAGTTTTCTTGTTGTGTAAATATTCTTTTGTTTTGTTTTGTTTTGTTTTCTTTATTTCTTGGACTTCATATAGTCTGTGAGTTGTTTCTGGGGCAGTGCGAGCCTCTGGGGTTAGCATCCCACTATCAGTGACTGCATATTATGTCTGTTCTTTTGTGACTGGGTTATCTCACTCAGAATGATATTCTCTAGATGCAGCCATTTTCTTAAGAATTTGGTCAAGTCATTGTTTCTGGTGGCTGAGTAGTATTCCATTGTGTAAATGTACCACAATTTTTGTATCCATTCATCTTCTGAAGGACATCTGGGTTCTTTCCAGCTTCTGGCTATTATTAATAGAGCTGCTATGAACATTGTGGTGCATATATCTTTGTTGTGTACTAAGGTGTCTCTGGGGTATATGCCCAGAAGTGGAATAGCTGGGTCTTCAGGTAGTATTATGTCCAATTTTCTGAGGTATCGCCAGACTGATTTCCAGAGTGGTTGTATTAGTTTGCAACCCCACCAACAGTGGAGAAGTGTTCCTCTTTCTCCGCAGCCTCGCCAGCATCTGCTGTCATCCGAGTTTTGGATCTTGGCCAGTCTGACTGGTGTGAGGTTTTTGTCCTCCTCCCCCTTCCTTCTTTTCCTCCTTCCCCTCTTCCTCTTTCCCCCCTCCTCCTTTTCTTTCCATAAGGGGACGTTTCTGTTTTTGTTTAGATGAGGTCTCCCTGTGTACCCAGGCTGTACTGAAACTCACCATGTAACCCGCTCTGGCCTCAAACTCCCCATTCTCTTACCTCTGTGGGCATGGCAGGGTGTTCCATACCTGAGTACAGCTCCTGTGTCCACAGAGGCTTTGCACTCTGAACACAGCTACAGGGTTGGCTCCATGCTCCGCTCTATCGTATACTGTTAGAAGAAAACCGATGTTTTAAGACAGTGTGACATTAGTGTGACTATATCCCTTTCCTGGATAAACATAAGGGTTCAGATACATTTGGTGTCTGACAAAGACTTGTTTTCTGTTTCACAGATGGCACCTTCTTGCTCTGTCCCTCCTTGTTGGGAGAGGATACAGAGTCTGCATTAAAAGGTCACTAATTTCCTGTCTAAGTGTCCTACCCTCATAGATAGTCACCTCTGAAGATTCCAACTTCCAGTACTGTCAAATTGAGGATTATATGTCCATTGAGAGAGCAGGAGAGAATGAGAGAGAGCAAGAGAGAGAGAGAGAGAGAGAGAGAGAGAGAGAGAGAGACAGAGACAGAGACAGAGACAGAGAGGGAGGGAGGGAGGGAGACTGGACCGTGTTGTTCCATCCTGGCCACACTGGACCAATCCCCTTTCCTTCCTTCTACTGTAGCTTGTAGCTTGTCTGTTTAATTGGCTTCCTGAAGACTGGTGAGTGAGCCTGGCTTGTCACAGCTGCCCCAGCCCAGGCTCTGTCCCTAACAATGTCAGTTCCCCACGTGCCAGCATGCCCAGCCTCTTGCCTTTTATTGTAACCGAGTGACCCCATTTTTGTGCCCTGCTGGGAATGGAGCCTAGAGTCTTGGGCATCCTGTGGGAGGAATCCCCAGCCCATTACCTACTGGCTATGACGTAAGGGTAACACAGTTTGGACCTCCCAACTAAATGCCATTTAAACAGTCTCTCCAGAACTCTGCAGGCCTTCTGGAATCTCTTCTGCATGAAGATGCATGTGTCAATCACCGCCACCACTGGCTCCCAGGGCTGCTACACATCGAAGTGGCTTGGCAAACCAGAGTGTCAGAGGTTTGTGGAACCTGTTGCTCATGTCCTTCTTGGCGAGCCATATCTGAACCTTTCAAAGCCCAGACAAGAGCCTTGGAATGCTTGTGAGAACACAGGCAGGGAATGAAGGAATGCAGACTAAACAGGCAATCCTTCTGAGTGGAGCCAGAAGTGTTTTAGGCAAAGGTGATTCCTGAGCGATTTTAAGACATTTTAACATGCTGGGGTGAACCTATTTCCAGCTCTCAAAAGGGAGACTTGGGCTGCAGACGTGATTCCATCGCTGGAGTGTTTGCTAAACTTGCACAAAGCCCTGTTCCATCCATAGCAGCATAAACTAGGCTTGGCTGTCATCCCTGTAAACAAGCACGCAATGTGGAAGCTGCCAGAACAAAAAAAGTTCAAGTTCACCCTCAGCTATGTAGTGAGTCTCCATTAATGGTGTGAGAGAGGAGCCATGCATTTGACCATGGCAGGGGTTGGAAGAATGGAAGGCACAGGACTCTGGGGCTTTGAGTCCAATATAAAATTGCTATATATAGATGTATATAAACCATATTCTATATATATTATATATTATATATGTTATATTCTATATAATTTTATATAATATATCCTATTATATATGGTATATATTGTATATAAATATATAATATATGTATATATCATATACAATATATTTATGTGTTTATATATAACATATATTTACATACATTTATACATTTCTATACATTTGTGTGTGTATAAATGTATATATAAATATATAAACATATATTTATAAAATATATTTGAACATGTAAAATATATCATATATATGTTATATATACAATATTATATAATATATTCTATATTATATGAATATAAATAATATGATTGATAAACACACATGACTTTTTGAGAAATGGCTTCTCAGTGTAGCCCTGGCTGTCCTGGAGCCACTCTGTAGACTAGACGGTCCTCGAACTCACATTGATCTGCCTGCCTCTGCCTCCCACGTGATAGAATTGAATTTTAAACTAAGCGACAAAGCTCTTTTAGTCACTCAAATAAATTATAGACTCAGGACACCATGCCGGGATGTAGCAGATACTCAGGTACGGTTCTTTGGAGAGCAAAACCTTTCATGTTTACACATTGAAGAGTCAAGACTTAGGGGACGTGGGTTACCATGGCTATGTCACCTGAGGTCTCAGTGTCACTCAGCAAACATGGCTGTGTTGTTAGTTCTCAAATATCCTTCTCTCTCTGGACTCTGAACAGCCTTGGGCCATTCTCAAAGAGGAAGAGAGTCTATTCTCCCAAAACCTTGTCCACTTTAGGGTATGTGTGTCTGTGTGTTTATGTGTGTACACATATGTGTGTGTGTGTGTGTGTGTGTGTGTGTGTGTGTGTGTGTGTGCAAGTGAAGTCCAGAGATTGATATGGTTTTTCTCAGTTACTCTCCCCATTACTTAATTTTCTTTAAAAAAGAGTTTAATTAATTAATTTATTTTGTGTTTGTGCTTGTGAGTGCAGTACCTGTGAGGGCCAGGAGAGGGCAGTGGATCCTCTTGAGCTACAGTTTCTTGTGGCTGTGCTTCTGAGTGCGGGCTATGATATGAACTCACATCTTCCACAAGGGCAGTATATAATCTTTTCTTCTATGTCGACTCTCTGGTACCATGTGTGTGTGTGTGTGTGTGTGTGTGTGTGTGTGTGTGTGTGTGTGTATCTATCTGTATTTATTCTTTGAGAATGAATTAAAAATGCATAGTATACATGTATGCTGTGTGTTTTGATCATAGCAACCCCTCTCCCTTCAATTCCTCTCAGATCTCCCCTTTTGTATTAGTCTTAGTCAGGGTTTCTTTTTTTTTTTTTTTTGTTAAAGATTTATTTACTTATTATATGTAAGTACAGTGTAGTTGTCTTCAAACACACCAGAAGAAGGCATCAGATCTCATTACAGATGGCTGTGAGCCACCATGTGGTTGCTGGGATTTGAACTCAGGGCTCTGGAAGAGCAGTCAGTGCTCTTAACCGCTGAGCCATCTCTCCAGCCCTTAGTCAGGGTTTCTATTCCTGCACAAACATCAGAACAACAAGCAAGTTGGGGAGGAAAGGGTTTATTCAGCTTACACTTCCACATCACTGTTCATCACCAAAGGAAGTCAGGACTGGATCTCAAGCAGGTCAGGAAGCAGGAGCTGATGCAGAGGCCATGGAGGGATGTCACTTACTGGTTTGCTTCCCAGGGCTTGCTCAGCCAGCTTTCTTATAGGACCCAGGTCTACCAGTCCAGGGGTGGCACCACCCACAATGGGCTGGGCCAGGGATGGCTCCACCCACAATGGGCTGGACCCTCCCCCCTTGATCACTAGTTGAGAAAATGCCTTACAGCTGGATCTCATGGAGGCATTTCCTCAACTGAGGCTCCTTTCTCTGTGATGACTCCAGCTTGTGTCAAGTTGACACAAAACCAACCAGTATAGTATTCTTCCCAACTTCATGACTTTTATTATTATTAGTAGTAGTAGTCGTAATTTTTACTATTATTATAACTCATTAAATACAAGATGGGCCTGGGGCTATTTGCTGCAGCAACACTGTCAGCCAACCTCTGAAGGAAATGACCCTCCCCGTGCCAGCAGCTGTCACCTTCCAGGGGCCCTCAGCTCTTCCCCATGCTGCAGTGTTGTCTAGCTTGATTTTGTTCAGAAGTTCACTGGGCCTCTTGCACGCAGAAGACGTGGCTCCCTCGAAGTCTTCCCTGCCATCGGTCTGGCTCTGACGGCCTTTCTTCCCTCTCTTCTGAGATATCTCCTGCGCACTGGGTGTGATATAGATGCAGATGTCCCACTTGGGGCCGAGCAAGCCTCAGATGTTTGTTCTCTGCACTTCTGAGAAGTTGTGAGTCTCTGTATCAACCTCCATGAGCTGCAAACAGATATGGTGGCTGAGCGCTGGTCTGATCTCGTCCCTGGCAAGGAGGGGTAGGCCACATGTCATTTTTTTTTTTTTTTTTTTTTGAGGCAGAGTCTCTCACTTGAGTTCACGCATTCAGCTAGCTTTCCCCACCCCAACCCTCACCCCCTACCCTCTACCCCCCCACCCTCTACCCACCCCCACCCTCACCCCCCAGCTATGCTGCTGCTCCCAGCCTTTGTGTGGGTGATAAGGATCTGCCTCCAAATAATCACACACAAAAATCCCATGAGAGACTGAGCTATCTCCCCAGTCTCAGAATGCCGCCCCACTTTTGTTCTTACTGCGTTGGGCTTCAGATTCCTTAGAATTAAGATCAATTATGCAGTAGATCTACTATTAAGATGTATGAAGTTGTGTTTTCCTAAGAAAGTGGGATTTACAGTATCCATGGGAACGGCATCAAGTACTTAATGGTCTTATAAAAAGAAAATGTAACCAAACGCATAGATAAAAAGGTGGTACCTTTTTAAAATTAGCTAAAGGGAAGAATGCTGCCTTTGGCATGTCCAGAGAGATTTTCAATCAAGCAGGGACAGCAACCTCGCTGTCCTTACACATGAGAATCTTATCTGAGTCCTTAACCTTCTTGGAGAAGGGAGAAACATTGGAAGGAAGTTCACCTAAAAAAACGTGTTTCATAAAGTAATCATTACTTGCTTTAAGGTGAAGTTCAGTCTCTTTTTTTTTTTTTTTTTTTTTTTTTTTGTCTGCAAATGAAGAAGGTGCTGGATGCTGTGTGCGGAGGTGTGTGTCTGCAGTCTAAACCCTCAGGCAGAAGCAACAGGAGTTTGAGCCCTTGAAGAACCAGCCTGCCTCCATCTTAGGTTTAAAAGCCATCTTATAGTAAAGACAAACGAGGGTTAACCCTGTCTGTGATGAAGCCTCTGTCTCGCAAGGATTGGGCTATGTCCCAGCTGTCACCTTAATTACAAATGGCTCTGCACTGTCTGGCCCCGGGACGGACGGCAATCACGTTGTTGTTTCTTTCAAAGTTGTTTATAATCATCTTGAAACCCTACCTTTGTTCCAAAAGGTTCTATGGCCACCTTTCGTCCACCTTTCAAGTTATTGTTCCGCCTATTCTGCCCAGCACATCCCACTTGGGAAACCCCCTTGTCTAACTCACAGATACCCCGAACCCCATCTTAGTGGGCGGCAGCCCATGTACACAGATGGGGAAAGGAAAAAAGAAGCTTGCTTTAACGGATTGCTCTGCTCGCTTTACTGAGTTTGGCCATGGGGACTCGAGTCTTTCTCCTCTCATTTTTTTTGGGGGGGGGGGATTAACATCCCTACCTAAGCTATATAACAAAGCCTTTCACCAAAAAATAAAACTGGGGGGTTGGAAAGATGGCTCTGTGGGTACGGTACATCCTGGGCAGGCAGGAGGACCTGACTGAAATCCCCCAGCACTCACAGAAAAGCCAGGCCTGGCAGTGTGCCCGGAAATGTTAGCGCCGAGGAGTCCGAAGGAGGAGGCTCCCTAAAGCTCGCTGGCCAGCCAGCCTCGTCTAATTGGTAGTCTCCCGGTTCAGCCAGAGACCCCACCTGAAAACAAACGAATAAGTAAGCGAACAAAGAAATAGATAAAATGAGGTGCAGAGTAACTGAAGAAGGCACCTGCCACCAACATTTAGCCTTGCACACAACTGTGCTCACACACAGGTTCACCTGTCAGGGGTTACTGCTGGCTCTGCCCGCTACCTCCCCGTTGGAGCCCTGGGGTTATGGGTATTGGAGCCACAGCATTCAGCAGGTTCTGGAGATTTGAACTCAGGCTTTCATGGTTCTATGCTGAGTCACCACCCAGCTCCTGCCTCTGCTTCTCGAGCGCCGGGGTCACATGTACGTTCCGCTACGCCTGACCTGCTTTCCGATTTTAACCCAAATCCTTTTTTAGTTGTTTTGTTGATACAGAGTTTTTCTGTGTAGCCCAGGATGGCCTCAAACTCACAGCAATCCTTCTGCCTCAGGTTCCCAAGGGCTGGGATTACAAGCGTGAGCTACCATGCTTAGTTTAAATATTTGTGCTAATAAATCAGAGCCATGGACACAAAAGCTTTCCCAAGTTCTAGGAGCATCATTAAGTCTGAGGGTAGGGTTGGGAACGTTTTGACAAAGAAGGTACAAAGACTGGGGGGTCTCCCACGTCTCATGTTTTATCTGAGCGAACAGGGAAATAAATTGCATCCAGCTGAGGGGCTTCCTCACCCCATGTTTTGTTTGGGAATATAAATTACCTGATCAATTAGCCTATTTATTCATTCTCCCTCCGTTAATTCCTAATCAATTCCTCAGAACTCAGAAAAAGCACATATTCAATTTCCTTTTCCCTCCAGCTCCTGACAGCCATCATAATTTGGAGGCGATTTTGTCCCGTTATAAAAGGCACACACAAAAGAATTCAATCATTTTTCTGCCTGATAAATCTCTGCTCTCCTCGAGGACATAAATGCTGCTTGCCATCCAAGCCACACTCCTCCGGTGTCGGGCTCTTCCCTCAGTAGGATGTGGAGGGCTCAGGCATTCTAGCTTCTAGTCTGGGTGTCTGGGAGGATGGAGAAGAGATTGAAAAAGAAAAGGAAAGAAAAGATCTATAGCAGAGTAGGGATGTGTGCAGAGAGCAAGGTTGCTTAGAATGCAGGAGACTGGAGTTCAATCCTTGTAGGCGCGCGCATACACACACACACACACACACACACTCACACACAATACAGATGTTGAGAGAAAGGTCCTGAGTTTGGGAGTTGTTGCTGCTGTTGAGGACTTACTGGTATGTAACCGGAGTTTCAGGACAGAAGCCTTGGCTCTGCAAGTCCTAACATCTAGGCTCAGTAAATATATCCAAGTAAGGTAGGAAGATAGATGAATAATGGGTGTCAGAGAGACAACAAATGCACACACACACACACACACATGCATTAGCATGTGCATATACAAATAGGAGTTGATTTTGACTCTTTAAAAAGATTTATTTTCAATTGTGTGTGTGAACATGAGCATGTGTGTATGCGTGCTCCTATGCATGTTCACACAAGCGTATAAATGCACACACATGTGCAGATCAATGCAGAGCTTGTGTAGGCCAGAAGAGGGTGTCAGTTTCCTTGGAGATGGGGTCACAGACAGTTATGAGCTACTTAGTTAGATACTGAGAACCAAACCTAGTTTCTTTGCAAGAGCAGTATGTGCTCTTAGCCACTGAGCTGTTTCTTCAGCCAAGAGAGTGGGAGGGAGGAAGGGAGGGAGGAAAGAATGGAAGGGAAGAAAGTTGGAGGAGGAGAAGAAGATTTTATATATATATATATATATATATATATATATATATATATATACATATATATATGAGAGAGAGAGAGAGAGAGAGAGAGAGAGAGAGAGAGAGAGAGAGAGAGAGAGAATTGTGTAAATGTGTGCATGGGGGTATGGAGGTAAGAGGCTAACCATGGCTATCATTCCTAAGATGCCATATACCTTTTACTAAAGACAGGGTATTTTGTTGGTCCAGAGCCCGTGTGTGTGTGTGTGTGTGTGTGTGTGTGTGTGTGTGTGCGCGTGCGCGCATATGTGCTATAGAGGTGAGGAGCCAACCTTGCCTATCATTCCTAAGGTGCCATTCATATATATATATATATATATATATATATATATTGGACAGGGTATCTTGGTGGTCTAGAACTCACCAAGTAGGCTAAGCTGGCTGACCAGCAAGATCTGCAGTCCCTTCTGCTTCTCCAGGATAGGGATAACCATGCCCAGCTTTTATGTGTGTTCTGGGTTCTAAACTCGGGTCTTTGTGCTTGGATTACAAGTTCTTTACCATAAACCGAGTCTCTAAGGCTCATCCTTATAATCCAAGGCATCCGGACAGCTTTCTCTCTCTGGCTTGGTCCATTGGTCCAGAGAGATGGAGCTCATGTCTGGGAACTTTTAGGTTGGCTGCCGAGAAGAACACATAATCTCTGGCAGTGTTCTTCCCACCACCTTTAGAAGGGAGGCCATTGCATAGACTTCCCAGGATGTAATACTTGCTTATAGACACCTTAGTGGCGTCTGGCTTTTCCTCAAGCCCCCACTGAGGCTAGGGCCAGTTGGGGATTTCTGATTCCAGTCTCTCTGCCTTGGGAATGAAGAGGGAACATTTCCAGCTGGGGTTTAAAGGTATCAGTTCCCAAATGGAACTTGGCTCTCCCGCTATTTAAAGATCCTATTTGGTAAGCACTTCACAGAGCAATAGCTCTGAGAAAGAGAGAGATTACTTTCCCATTAGCTTGGCTTAGAAGAATGCATTATTATTCAAAGGGAATTTAGGTGCAATGTGGCTTGCGCAGTTTAGAGAGCCAGTCTTCTGGAAGCTTGGGCTCCCCAGTGGATAGAGACCTCCACATATAGGCTTATATTTCATAACAATTCCCAAACAGCTGGGCACACAGGGATGAGGGCACAGCACTTGGAGCTCTTCAGTGGATGCTCTACTCCTAGCCTGACTCCTAACCTGGCTCATGTCCTTCTCTCCCTTCTAAGGCCACTTCAGAGTTGTCTGGACCACGCAGCTCTGCCTGCAACTTCTAGAGAAGTGGCCCAGACAGACTGCAACTTCTCTGACACTGGACCAGAGAGTTCCCTGTTTTTCTAGCATGTAAGGGAGAATCTCTTTCTTTTGCTTTGTCTTTGGGTCATATGGGGTGGTGAAGGGCTAGACAACGTGGCTGGAAGCTGATTCGACTACAGAGCTGTATTAAACTAAGATACCCCATGACCACCCGATCAGTAAAGACACTCGATCACCCCTAGCCAACTGGGACTGACATGTTCTGAAAATGGTATCTACCTGTCATCAGCCTTGCACATTAGTTGCTCCTGTCATGTATATGATGCCATGATACACGCATGAAAACAATTCAGGGTAGCGAAGAAGGCTAAACCCTATTCCTGGAACCTCGTGAGCTATTATTAGAGTTCTTCACCTTTCCCCCAAATGATTCTTGAATGTTCTTCCTCTCCATTGAAGCTTGCCCCCCAAAATGAGTTATCCAAAAATCTCCCATGATGCAACTCTCTTGAGAAGGCCACACTCAGCGCTCCAGCATCCTTTTCTCTATCTCTCAGTTCCTTCTTTGATGGTGATGATAACTTGGAAACTTGGATTTTCTGGTTTGTCTCTCAGTTCCTGTGCTAAGCCACACAATCAAAGGTACCTTGGGGAGGAAAGGCTTTTTTGTTTCACCTTAACGTTCATCACTAAGAAAGTCAGGGCAGAAACTCAGGGCAGGATCCTGGAGGCAGGAACGGAAGCAGAGATGATCGAGAAAGGCTGATTATTATACTGGCTTCCTCCTGGGGCTTGTTCAGTTACCTTTCCTATTCATTGTAGATCCAACTGCCCAGGGGTGGCGCTGTGGCCTGAGCCCTTTTATATAAATCAAGGAAATGTCCCCACAAAGGTGCCTACAGGGCAATTTGCTAGAGGCAACTCCTTAACTGAAATTCCTTTTTCCTGTGTGTGTGTGTGTGTGTGTGTGTGTGTGTGTGTGTGTAACACATTGCTTTAAGCCATATCCTTTTCATTTCTTGCCCTGAAGACTTCACATTAGTACCACAATATAAACTTCAGCCCAACTTTTAAAAATCCCACAGCCTTTAAACAATTCAAATACTTTAGAGGTTCAAAGTCTCTTTTCAAGGTCTCTTAACTGTGGGGTCCTGTAAAATTGTAAGCCAAACACTTTCTTACTCTAAAAGGGAAGAACCAGGCTATATAAAAAAAAAAAATCACATTTAAGCAAAATCCAAGTCCAACATGTAAATAACTCAGCGTTTGACATCTTAGGTTCACTCCTGATCTCCTGAGCTTCAAAAGGCTTGGATAGCCTCACACGGATTGCCTCATAGATGCAGACCAGCTCTACTCCACACCTGCTGATGATCCGGCAGCTTCAATACACTGAGTCCGTACAACTGTACCTTCACCAGGGGCCTCTCAGGGCCTTTCTTCAGGGACCCCAACCCTGCCATATGGTCCCAGATCAGTTCCTTTCCACGACTCCTTCCCTTAAGGGGTCTGCACTGCAAATGAGACTGCATCACCAGAAAGAGCATATTAAGCCCGTCCGCGGTACCGAGCCCTGCCGTGGTACTGAGCCCGTCCGCGGTACCGAGCCCTGCCGTGGTACTGAGCCCGTCCGCGGTACCGAGCCCTGCCGTGGTACTGAGCCCGTCCGCGGTACCGAGCCCTGCCGTGGTACTGAGCCCGTCCGCGGTACCGAGCCCTGCCGTGGTACTGAGCCCGTCCGCGGTACCGAGCCCTGCCGTGGTACTGAGCCCGTCCGCGGTACCGAGCCCTGCCGTGGTACTGAGCCCGTCCGCGGTACCGAGCCCTGCCGTGGTACTGAGCCCGTCCGCGGTACCGAGCCATGCCGTGGTACTGAGCCCGTCCGCGGTACTGAGCCCGTCCGCGGTACCGAGCCCTGCCGTGGTACTGAGCCCGTCTGCGGTACCGAGCCTTAGCTTCTCTCCATCACATCAATCCTGAAGTTGTCCCACTACCAAACCCAGACTGCCACGAGAGACTCTGGTTACCAGGTCTGCCAGCTACTTGGAGAAGCAGCCTAGGCTCACTCAGGACCACGAAGAGATACGACTCCCAGGAGACTGTGATTTTACTTCCACAGATTCCTAACAGCCCTCAGAGTCTTCATTTCCCCGTGAAACATAAGCTGGGTCTCTGTGTTCTATTTTAATGGCAACCATCTCAGTTTACACAACAATTTGGTACTCACTGGATACTCGGTGGCTTTTCCAGCCCAAGGTCTAAAACTATCCACGTTCCTCCCACAAAACAGTCCAAGGCATAAAAGCCACATGATCATGACACCTGGATAGTGGTCAAATCTTTTCTCTTTGCCTTTGAGATCTGCCCCAACCTTCAGGAAACTTTCTTAGCAGGAAAGAAGAATTTGAATACCTTAGCAATACATTTTAATGCTCCTTCTTTTGAGTGAGTAAGATGTTTTACATAACCTATTGGATTATGACATAATTTGTAACTTATGTGGTGGTATACCATATGGTTTTGGCTAGTCTGGCATGTTTACCATGGTTACAGACTGGCTTTGTTTGCTTTCTATTGTTGTTATAAACATATTGAACATATTGAACAAGAGCATCCTGAGGAGGAAAGCATTTATTGCACATTTCCAGTTAACAGTTCATCACTGAGGGACATCAGAGCAGGTGCTCAAGGCAGGAACCTCAAGGCAGGATCCTAGAGGCAGGAACTGAAGCAGATGCCACGGAGGAGCAGTTTTTAAGGATCTGTTCATCGTGGCTTGTTGAGGCAGCAGCCTGCTTTCTTATACAGTCCAGGACCACCTGCCTAAGTAGTGGTACCTTTCACAGTGGGTGGGACCTTTCCCATCAATCATTAACCAAGGAAATGCTCCACAGACTTGCTTCTAGGTCAGTCTGTCAAAAGCCTTTTCTTTCTGTTGAAATTTCCTCTCCCCAGATGACCTGGACTTGTGTCAAGTTGACAAAAACCAGAACAAACAACAAGCAAACACACCCTAACCAGCACACTGTCTGGGAAGAAACCTCTCAAGGATGCTGGCTGTTAACCATTGACTCCACTGTGTAACTAGGTATGTTCAAGGTGGCTTCAACTTGCCATCCTCCTCTGTCCCTTGACTTTTGTATTATCGACTCATCTTTAAGTTCCTGCCTCAGATTGTCTAATCCAGAAACTGCCTCACAGACAAGCCCAGAGCCTTGTCCCCCAAGCGATGAGTTGACAATCAAGATTAATGCCTCACTCACCTGCTCCATGTACAGCAGCTTGCCTGATAATCTTTCTGGGGTTAGGGGGGAGTAATTTTAATGGGAGGCAGGTCCTCCCCGTGCTCTCCCCTTCTTATGAAACCTTCACTGAACCACGGCCTCTGGGCAAAGACAAGGATGAGTGTGGAGGTACAATTTCTGTCCTTACAATTCATAGCCCAGTGGAACTGATGTGACATGTTCTGTCCCATGGGAACATGGTGGAAAATAAGTCAAGCCCAGCTTGTGGTAGGGTCAGGGAAAGCGGTCTGAGGATATGGTCTTATCTTGAATCGCAGAGAGAGAGAGAGAGAGAGAGAGAGAGAGAGAGAGAGAGAGAGAGAGAGAGAGAGAGAGAGAGAGAGAGAGAGAACATATAAAAGGTAGGCATGGCCAGGGAGAAGAGAGAGGAAGTGCAGGTACATTCTTCCATTGTCACTGTGACAAACACAGCCGAGGCTAGGTACTTTACAAAGAAGAGAAGTTAATTTGAAGGAAATTTCTCGCAATCCAGGAGCACAGTGCCATTTTTTGATAAGGAAGCACTTGGATGTCTCACATGGTGAGTGACATCATAGTGGGAGGGGAGAGATCACATGGTGGGAGACAGAACAAAAGAGACTCAGGAGCCAGGCCTGCCCTTTTGATAATAACCCACAGTGGGGAAAGCTAAACAGCCTCCCTTGAAAACTCCATTCATCCCTTCCAAAAGCAGTGTTCCCAGTGACCTCTCATCTAAAGTTCCTGCCACCCCCATCAACATCACCACACTGAGGATCAAGTGTCCAGCAGATGAGCCTTTAAGGCAGTGGTTCTCAACCTGTGGGCCATGACACCTGGGGGGGGTCACCTACCAGATCCTGCATATCAGATACATATGATTTGCAACAGTAGCAAAATTACATTTATGAAGTGGCAATGAAAATAATTTGCTTGGGGGTCACCACAGCATGAGGAACTGTATTAAAGGGTCACAGCCTCAGGAAGGTTGAGAACCCCTGCTTCAAGGGAAGACATTTGAACTATTTTCTAACCACCTCAGTGAGTAAGGTCATCTTTGGCCATCCTCCAATTCCACCTGGAGCCTGAATCCCTTCTCATAGCTGGCTAGCTCCCTGTCTTCTTTGCAAGCTCTGCCAACCTTGCCTTAGGCTCCCATGGGCATGTGGCTTAGGAGTCACATAAACCCTTATTCTGTATTTGGTTTGGGGAGGATGGCGATGGAAAAATGGATGGTACAAGTTCTGATCTGCCTTGAGGTGTCTCTGTGGTTCAGATGCAGTAGGGGGTCATGGCTTTCTCTGCAAGGTCTAGGGCTAGGTCTTCAGAGCCTCAGTAGAGTGAGCTCTGCATGTGTGTATGTTGGGGGGTGTTGTATGCCTGTGTGTGCACTTGGAAATTCGAGAGTGATGTCAGGAATCCTCCTCCATCACTCTTCCGCCTTAGTCATTATGCCAGGATTGCTCAATCAAACCCAGAGCTGACCTATCTATACCAGTGTGATCTGGGGAGTCCTATGCTTACACTCTCCAAGGTTGTAATTGCAGATGGAGTTCTGCAGTTACCCAACGAGCTGGATAGTTTTATATCGACTTGACACAAGCTGAGAGGCGGGAACTTCAAATGAGAAGATGCCTCCATAAGACTGGGTTGTAGGCAAGTCTGTAAGGCATTTTCTTAATTAGTGATTGATGGGAGAGGGCCCAGCCCATTGTGGGTGGGGCTATCCCTGGGCTGGTAGTCCTGGATAAGAAAGCAGGCTGAGCAAGCTGTGGGAAGCAAGCCAATAAACAGCATCCCTCCAGGATCTTTGTATCAGTTCCTGCCTTCAGATTCTCTCCTGGTTTGGATTCCTGTTCTGACTTCCTCCAGTGCTGGACTGTGATGTAGAAGCATAAGTCAAATAAACCCTTTCCTCCACAACTTGCTTTCTGGTCGTGGTGTTTCATCACAGCAGTAGAAACCCTGAGGGTGACAAGTTAGTGCCAGGACTATGGGGTATTGCAGTGACAGACGTGACCATGTTGCACTGGGAAGGACTGTGGGAGGACTTCAGAACTTTGTGCGGGAAAAGATAATGAATGTTTAGTCGTGAGCTGTTTGGTGGGATCTGAGGAAGTAAGAATGTTGAGCGCCGTGCAGAAGACGGAGGCCTGGCTTCTGAAATTCTGTAGAGAAGTCTAGAGACTCAATCTGTCCATGTGTCATTTCAAATTAAGAGTCTGTGGCTCTGGTCAGCTGGGGCTGAAGAGTCAGCTGTGATTAACCAGATACCAGAACTACTAAAAGTGAAACCTTTGCTTTTCTGGGATACTTGATGCTGGTCAGCTGGAGCTGAGAAAGTAGCGGTGATTAAGAAGAGACCAGCTTTGTGGGGGTGAAATCTGGAAGGTGTTTCCTGGGAGTCGGCACACAGAAGCTGTGTTCCTGAGGCAGCCAAGGTTGTAGTTTATACTGGACTTGGTAGTGTGAGTCACCCAGTTGGTCCTGGGTTTGAGGGCACGAAGGAGTCATGAAGAGCAACTGGGGCTTAACACTTTCAGAGGCAAGGGAGGCCATTGCTAAAGGTGCAGTCTCAGTGGTGGTTGAGGTCCAGGATTGAAGGGGTCATGCTCAGAAGTTGAGACTTGGCACGATGAAGAGAGCCCTGGAGAAGCTATTGGTGAAAGTGCAGCCCAGTTGCAGCAGAAGACCCTAGCATTTTGGAGATGCCAGTACCATGGGATGACCACCAAGAGGAGCCACGGTGGGGAGCAGAGCCTGCTGAAGCCTAGCAGACAAGCTGTGCTTGCTGCAGAGGGCGGATCCAGAAAAATGATCCAAGCCACTTGGAGGAGTCCAGAAGATGGTGAGTGGATCCCAGATGTTGGACATTAAGTTATTTGCACTTTCTGAGTTTGGTTTTTCCTTTGTTCAGATTGTGACTGTGCCCTGGTTCTTCCCTCTTGAAGGTTTGTTTTGGTTTGTTTTAATTTTTTTTTCTTTTAGCAAAACAAAGCAGAAAGCCTTATTTATTTATTTTTTTTATTTTTGAGGAGCCCATGGTTAAGTTTAGACCTTAAATAAACAGATTTGTGGGTTTTACAGAGAATTTGGATTTTAAGAAACTGGATGGTTTTAAAGAGACAATTTTTTAAATGTGTTTGAATTTCCAAATTTTGGAATTTTAAACATTATTTGCATTTTTTAATGTAAGGAGTAAGGGAGATAAGGTTGTGACTTGCCAGGAATGTGTTTGTGTGTCAAGCTGACATGGAGTCAATTGTGCTGGAGAGTTTCAAGCCAACTTGACACAAGCTGGGATCATCTGAGAGGAGGGAGCCTCAAATAAGGAAATGTTTTCATTAGATGCAGCTGTAAGAAAGACTAGGGCATATTCTTAATTAGTGATTGAGGGAGGGCCCAGCCCATTGTGGGTGGAGCCATCTCTGGGGATGGTGGTCCTGAGTTCTATAAGAAAGCAAGCCAGTAAACAGCCCCCTCCATGGCCTCTGTGTCAGCTCCTGCTTCTTGCCATGCTTGAGTTCCAGTCCTGACTTCCTCCAGTGATGGACTGTGACCTGTGAGCCAGATAAAGCCTTTCCTCTCCAACATGCGTTTTGGTCCTGGTGTTCTGTCACTGCTATAGGAACCCTGACTAGGACACCTAACATTTGGGTAGGTTTCTAGGGATCCAAACTTCATGCTTAGATTAGAACTTCACAGGTGTGTGTGTGTGTGTGTGTGTGTGTGTGTGTGTGTACATATGTGTGGACAATTCTGAGGAATACATTTGCCTCTTTCAGCATGATAGGTTCTGGGACTGAAATTCAGTCTGTCTGGTTTAGCAAGTGTTGTCTGTCTGGTGTACCAAGTGTTGTCTGTCTGGTGTAGCAAGTGTCTTTACCCACAGGGCCATCCTGCCAGCCCATTTGCCTTGATTCTGAGGGCTCAGCTTGATCTTTGAACCTCTAAGTCTGATGATTATCAGGACTAGACAGCCAGCACATGTGATCGGCCTCATCTTTAAAAACAAAACAATAACAGAAACAAAACCAATATCGTTGTATCCCAGGCTGGCCTTGAACTTGCCCTGGATAACCTGGAATTTTTGATCCTTCTGCTTCTCCTAACTCCCCACACAATTTTCTGGGATTACAGGTGTTCCTCACCTGCCTAGATCTCTGTTCTCTGTCTGTCTGTCTGTCTGTCTCTGTCTCTCTCTTAGTACGGAGTGGCTACTATCATCAATGTACTATCAGTGTGATATCACAGGCCCAGCAGGTCCCTAAAAGTGAGGGGTCATGTATAACCTATGAGAAGGCTTATTGCACTAAAAAGACCCCCCTCAACCACAAAAACAAAACATTACTTCTAGGCTGGGGACCTAGCTCAATAGTTTGCATCGTTAGTTAACTGATCTTTTGAGACAGGATCTCACAAGTTCACAGTGAGCCTGGGCTGTGTCATTGTATTCTGTCTCTAAAAATAAAATAAAATAATGAAATAAACAAAGCCAGTGATGTATTTAACCGCTGGGGAAGTCCCAGAAAGTAGTGAGTGAATGATCCGGATAGCCATGGTGTGTCTACCCCATGACATGGTTGGTTGCTCACCCATTGGAGAACATCTAGGGTAACGTCCAGGTTTCGGTGTGAAGGCTGAAGCTTCTGCGAACGTTTGCATGTGTGCACTTAGCTCTCCATACATCTGGGATGCATGCTTAGGGAGCTGGTGTCATACTTGGCCTGTTCCAATTTGGGTTCCCTCCACCATTGTCTCATAGCATCAGCCTTCATTCCCACCCACAGTCCCCGGGCTCCCAACTGTATGGAAAACAGTCGTTTGTTTTTTTTTTTTTTGTTTTTCTCTGCCTCTGTCTGTCCCTGTCTCTGTCTTTCTGTCTCTGTCACTTTGTCTCTGTGCTGTCTGTCTGTCTTCTTCCTGCACCGTGTGTGTGTGTGTGTGTGTGTGTGTGTGTGTGTGTGTGTGTGTGTGTGTGTGTGTGTGTGCAGGCCATGATGTGCATTTGGAAGTCAGAGGACAATTTTGTGGACTTGCTTCTCTCCTTCCATCTTTACATGGGCTCCAGGAATCAATCCTGCTAGTCCAGCCTCCCATTAGCAGAGGCCAGTGCTGGCCTAGTCAGGCTCCATCTTACGAATGACTATATATGGCAGCAGGCTGGTTACAGTTGACTCTTGTCACAGAGGAGTCTACTTACAGAATGCCTCAGCCAGTGCCATGGCATTCACAACATGCTATATTCCACAACAGGCATGGGTAGGTGTGGAACTCAGCCAGATACTTGGTCTTTGTCAGTTGAGAACTTTCCCCCACGTTCTTCATGTAGCCTATCACCATTATTGTAGATGGAATCATCTTTCCATCACAATAATATATACCACATGGTCATATTGTATTGGCCTCTTAATGCATTGTACACCCAGTTTGTGTGTGTGTGTGTGTGTGTGTGTGTGTGTGTGAGAGAGAGAGAGAGAGAGAGAGAGAGAGAGAGAGAGAGAGAGAGAGAGAGAGAGAGAGAGAGAGAGAGATTATCAGTATTCATCGGGGATGTTGGTCTTCAGTTTCCTTACAGTGCTTTTGGCTTTTGTGTCAGAGAAATGCTGAAATCATCAAATAAGTTTGGAGGAGTTCCGAGTGTTCCTTGCTCATTGATTTTGTTTTTGGAAGAGTTTGAGAAGAACTGGCCCTGATCCTTCAAATGCCGAGTAGAATTCTCCATTGGAGCCATCTGGTCTCTGGGGTTTCTTTGTGGAGAAATTTTAAAAGTCTGATTTAATCCTTTACTAGAGATGTGTCTATTCATATTTTCCACTTCTTGATGATTAAGATTGAGTGCTTTGTGTATTTCTGGAATTCATCTGCTTATTCTATATTATCCAAAATGTTTTTTTTTCTTCAAAATGTATATTTTTCTTCACAGATAGAATTCCTTACTTTCCATTAATACTTTTAGTTGTCAGAGTTATGTTTTTTTTCTTTTTTATTAGGCTGTGTGTGTGTGTGTGTGAAATTCCTTCAATATTCTCTACCGTTTAGGAGCTGAAACTTTCCACAGTCGTCTGTCTGCAGATCTTGAGCCAGGCAGGCTTCTGGTATAGTCATATAGGAACATAGGAATAAGAGTCAATAGATTTGCATACCCTTAATTCTCAAACCTTGCAATATAGAGTTTCTCCCTTCTATTATTTACAGTGCAGGCAATATGTCTGACCCTCACTACCTCATCCAAAAAGAAAGAACCTACTAGGTGCAGAATAATAATAGAATGCACCCAAGAAAAATTAGTCACTGACATGTACTTTTAAATTCATTTAATAAATAAAATATTTATTTCATTTTAAATGACATGTATGTGTGCTCCCTATGCACGTGATGGCAGGTGCCCACAGAGGCCAGAAGAGAACACCAGGTCCCCTCACACTGCAGTTACAAGTAGTTCCCACCTGAGGTGGGACCTGGGACCCAAGCTCAGGTCTCTGGAAGGGCAGCAAGCATTGTACTGCTGAGCCATCATTCCGTCCCCAACTCTCTATCTGTCATGGCAAACCACTCTTAAACCACAAGGAATAGATTTCTTTAAAAACAAATAACAACAAATCAACATGGCGTGGTAATCCAACAGGTGTGGTAGTGGTTACCTTGGTGGTAACCAGCAGCTCTCTAATTGGACTTTACATCAACTTAACAAGAGGAGTACCATGCCTGGAACTCAAAAACCTAGAAAATTGATATTGCTAGTGAACTTATGGTTATGGGAGGAGAATCTATAACCACCAATTTACTAGACCAACATTAATCCTAATAGTAATCTATAGATGCGTGTCTTTATACCCATAGGTAAGTATGGTCTTCATCCTACATTGAGGAAACTTCTCTTGGCAACAGATGAGACAGTCACAGAAAATCACAACCAATCAAAGTGCAGAGTTGTGGAGCCCAGTCCCAGTGGACACATCTAAAACATTCTTTTTTAAAAAGATTTATTTATTAAATATAGGTACACTGTAGTTATCATTAGACACACCAGAAGAGGGCATCAGATCTTATTACAGATGGTTGTGAGTCACCATGTGGTTGCTGGGATTTGAACTCAGGACCTCTAGAAGAGCAGTCAGTGCTCTTAACCACTGAGCCATCTCTCCAGCCCCATCTAAAACATTCTTATACCCAAGACTCATAGGACATTGGGTAAGAGGGTGTGAAAAAGAAATTGCAAGAACCAGAAGGTCAGGGATTTTGCTGTGATGTTGTGTCTCCTAGTAATGCAAGAAGCTATGCCCGTAAAGTCTCACCATGACCTCCCAAACATGATCTAAACAAGAAGGGCATAAACACACATGCCAAACAGCACGGGGAAATCCATGAGGCCTCAATCCTATACAGAGAACTACAGGTATCTGAGTAAAGCTGTGAGCAGGAGAGGCGGCTCTTCTCAGGGAAGTGCACACCAGTTGGTTGTCCAGTGCCAGTGATCAGCCCTGAAAACACACATTCAAGTAATATGTGGACTCAGCATGTTATATTTATGAGCATATGTGTATGTGTATATATATCTATATCTATATCTATCTATATATATATCCACACATATACATATATATGCATGTGATAACAATGAAAGAGTCCAGTATTTGAAGGATAGTGGGAATTGGTATTGGGAGGCTTGGAGGGGGGAAAGAGAGGAGGAAATACTATAACTAATTTTTTATAATTAAATTTTCTTTATTTGCCTTTTATACCACCTTTAATACCAGCACTCAGGAGGCAGAGGCCGATGAATCCAAAGCCAGCCTGGTCTATAGAATGAGTTCCAGGATAGCCAGGGCTACACGGAGAAACCCTGTCTCAAAGAACTGTTTGTCTTAAAAATAAAAACAAACAAGCAATAACAAAACACCTCGGTGGTGTGCACACCTGTAATCCCAGCACTTGGGAAGCCGAGGTAGGGGGACTGTGATTTTAAGACTGTGAATTTAGATTACAGAGTGAGTCCCAGGCAAGCTAAACACAAAAGCAACCAACTATCTAAGGTGAATCCTTTGAAAACAGCGTAAAGGAGTCAGGTGGTTCCCAACAGGCATGTGCAACCTGCCAATAAATAAGTCAGTGTGGTTATTTATGGGTAAACTCAGCACGCTACTTTCTGTCCTCTCTTCTGTGCCCCATTACAAGTGGTGGCTACACCATTAAGATAAAAACACTGCTGTGACAATGTGCACGACAGGAACAACTTGAGGGGTGCTGAAGAGATGGCTCTTGTAGAGGACCCAAGTTCGGTTCCTGGCACCTAATCACATGTCACTCCAGCTCCACACTCTTCTGGTCTATGCAGGTGGCTTCATAATAAACACAACATTGACTCACACAGACACAGATGAAGTGGAAATTTAAGGGTTCTTTGGGGAGTCAGTTGTGTTGGATGGTGTTTTGCTGGGGCAAACACATGAAGGAGTGTTTTCCTGAAGTGGGCACAGGTAAAAGGCTAAGGCAGGAATGGTTCACTGAAGCGGACACAGGTGAAAGAATGTTCTGCTAAAGCAAGCGTGTGAAAGGACACGTGATGAAAGATTTGTTAATGACACGCATGTATTGGTCCACCTTACACCGCATAATCGAGCTGCATTTGTTGGGACTCCATAGAGAGAAATGCACCAAAAACACTTCTGGTGGTGTGTCGTGGCATTTTTCCTAATGCTCCAGGCTTGGGCTGATTGGCAGAGTGATGTCCCCTGAGACAGACACATGGTGCTGAGGCAAGACCCGTGGAGGATGAGTGATGTTTGGAGGAACATCAAAAGGGCTGGACAGACAGTGGCGGAGGCTGGACTAGGCTTACTTATAGACCTAAGCTGTGCAACACTTGCTGACTTCCCATCTTAGTTAATCTTTGCTTCCCTGAGAGAGGCACAGCTGAGAACGTCTCCTGCATTCCCGTTGGCTCTGGTCTGTCCCTCCTGCTGACCCGAGCTGAGGCTGAGACCTGGCTGTGTCTGCTGGGCAGTGCCACCGCTGCTGATTCGTGTTTGTTATCCCAACTCAACGCTACTGGGGTCAAGTGTTTGTGAGTGGACTGACCAGCTGCTGCTGACCTGTGAGCTCAACTGCCGATTCCCAGACAACACAGTGGGAGTTGCTCCAAAGAACCTTTTGAAACAGGCTCGTCTCCCCCAAATCCTTCCTTTCCCACCAGCTCTGGTGGGTGGTGGGCTACAAGGGAGGTTAAAGCATTTAAGGACCATCATTAAAAATGGGATCTGAAAGAAATTAAAATTATACACAGACATACACGGACAACTTAGAGGTGGGCAGTGTATTCGGGCTCAGTGTTTGAAGATGCAGTCTTATCAGGAAAGGCAGCCCCAGCCACGCGGTGTCTACAGAAAAGAAGAAGCCGAGAGAGTGCACGCTGATATTCAGATGACCCGTTTTCTCCTTTTTATTCAGTTTTGGACCCCAGCCCATGGGATGGCACTGCCCACACCTGGCAGTGGCTTCTCTCCTCAGATCCCTGGAAAACACTCAGATACCCCAGATGAGCGTCTTCGAGGTGATTACAAGTCCAGTCACACTGACAATCAAGACTCACCATCATCCCATAGTTTGTAGGCATTCTGTTTTCTTGTCTTTTTCTGGCTACATCTCCCAGGCTGACCTTGAACTCATGGTCTGATCCTCCTGCTTCAGCCTCTCAAGTTGGGATGACAAGCATGTGTAACCAGCTTTAGTCTGCATCTGAAGGAATGAGGTGGGGGGAGGACTTCCTCTTCTACCAATATTCTGACATCATACTTTCTCTTTACCTTTTTAATTAGTTTTATTGTGTAGGAGTGTGTATGTGTGTGTGTTGCCTGCAGACACACATGGAGGCCAGAGGAGGATGGCCCATATCCTGGTCTATCGCATACCACATTTTATTCTTTGATGCAGGATCTATTCGTTGAACCTGAGGTCAGAATGGCAAACCCAAGTAATCCTCCTGTCTCAGTCTCCAGCAGCACCAGGGTTGGAGGCACTTGTAGCCATGCCTGGCTTTTATGGGGATGCTTAGGTCAGAACCCATTCTCTTATTGTGCACTAAGCCCTATTATCTGCAGAGCCATCTCCCCAGTCCAGACATTTTAATAAGACTACAGAATGTGTGTGTGTGTGTGTGTGTGTGTGTGTGTGTGTATCACACCAAAACCTGGTAGTGAACAGTAAAAGTGGTCCTAAATCTAACCTCTGGGGCCTCCCAAGTTGGCCGAGCAGACATCAGAAAGAGGTCTTTCCCGAGGTCCGCGCTGGCGACCCACTGGCCACTTTAAATGCTTTACAAAGTGCCCATTTTGCATTTTCCTCTGACCCAAATCCTCAATTAGTTAGCCAAGTCTCCCGAGCTCCCGGATTAAATAGTTCTCTTCTTGAGGAAGGTTCAATATTTGCTCGTTCAAATTAACCCGGCTTTTGCTTTCTCATCGAAGCAGCTCACCCATGATTGTGCCGTCATGGTTTCTCTTACTGTAGCTTAAACGTCGCCTGTAAGAATACCATCTTTTCCTGGACAGCCGTAGAAAGGAATTGATCCTTCCTTACCTTCGGAGGTTTTAATTACCTCCAATTGGAATTCGAAGGCCATCTCAGTAACACAATTAATTGTAACCAGGAGCCTCGGTTTTGTCATTCAGCCCAATTACTCTCGGTTAAGTGATTCTGTGTTTCTTTTCATTATCAATTGATTGCGATTGCTTACTATCAAGTAAACTCAATATGTTTATGATGATTCCATTAATCAGACAATCCCTGCTGCTCAGAAGTATGTTGATTTGATTCAGGGGCCTGTATTTGGATACCTGAAAAGGCTGCAAAATCAATGCAAACCAGACATATTTATTAAAAATGTGCATGCCTGGCTTGGGTTATGAATGTTAGGAAGGGCAAGAATGTGAGAGGTAAATGCTGTTCTCAAGACTCTGGTTTTGGGTGGGGATGGAGTTCATTTGGTGGTGTGTTTGACTAGCATGTGTAAGAGCCTTGGCTGCATCACTGGGACCATATAAAGACACCATGGTATGCACCTGTGATCCCAGTAAGGCGGAGGTAGGAGGATCAGAAGTTCAAGGTCATCTCAGCTACAAGGGGAGTTTGAGAGTTGGAGGCCAGGCTGAGTGGAAGAAGGAGGACTGTAGTCCTAGGAAGGCTATGGAGCACAGGCGTGAGGTTTCACAGCTGCCGCCACTGAGCACATTAAAGATTCTAGTCAAATGTGTGTGCTTAGGGGCCTCAGGTACCTCTGGGACATGTGCCGTGAAAACAGCTCTCTAATGAGTTGATTCATTTGGAAGACAACCATGGGTGTACAGGGTATATGAGCCCTTACCAAGCCCAGAATAACCCTTCTCGCATTCCCCTAACAAATGTTATGTCCTATTACCCTGGCCAGAACTGGGGTGTGCGGCGTGGTTATGAGAAGATAAGCTAACCTGTAGTCACCTCCTAGTCTCCACTCAATATAGCCTTGTGTTCTTAAAGAAAGCATCAGTTTTTCAAAAAAATCTGTTTTCTCTTCTTTAAAATGAAAATAAAAGGAGCCGGTGAGATGACTCAATGGTTAAAAGCCTTCACTGCTAATCTGGTTGCCTAAGTTCAACCTCAAGAACCCACACTGTAGAAGGACAGAAGTGAGTCTTGTTAGTTTTCCTTTGACGTCCAGAGAGTGATAGAGTGATGTACATACACGAGTGTGTGAGTGTACACAGACACACCCACACACACTTGGATAAATGTGTGTGCATGTACACAGACACACCCACACACACATGGATAAATATATTTATATTTTAAAGATTTGTTTTAAGTGTGTGTGCATGGGCACATTTGTGCATGTGTGTGCTTGCACTTGTGTATATGTGTGAGGGTGTGTACACAAATGGAGCAGCCATCAAAGGGCAGACGTTTCAGATCCCCTGGAGCTGGAGTTCTAAGTGTGATAATGTTGGATGAGAAAAGCTCCCTGCTGGCTCATGAGTTTGAACACTTGGGCTTCAGCTAGTGGTGCTGTTTGAGGTGGGTCTTGAAGGTCAGATCCCATTCCACTGTGCTGTGACCTCTCTCATCCTTCCACAACTTCACTGTCTTATTCCCTCTTCTCTGGGCTAAGTCACTGCCCTCTTGTGGGACTTTGTCACACTGGCAGATAAATCCTAGAGAAGCCTCAAAGAGATCTCTTATATCACTGACAGAATGTTCAAAGCCTGCCCGAATTACAGAGTTCAGAGCTAGCCTGGGAAACTTATAAAGAGTAAAAAGATGTGGGTATCTCAGTGGTAAACCACCTGCCTAAAACCCTCAGTAAGGTACTGAGAGTGTGGCTCAGTGGTAGAGCACCTACCTAGAATCCCCCAGTGAGGGGCTGGGGGCGTGGCTCAGTGGTAGAGCACCTGCCTAGAATTTCCCAGTGAGGGGCTGGGGGCGTGGCTCAGTGGTAGAGCACCTGCCTAGAATTTCCCAGTGAGGAACTGGGGGCGTGGCTCAATGGCAGAAAGATTGCTTAGCATATATGAAGACCTAGATTCAATCTCTAGTACTGACAACAGGGAGACAGGGGAGGAAAACAGAACTCCAAGGATGCCTTCTTTAATGATATGTATTCGTAGTCTGTTTCCCAGACAAAACACGGATACTGAATTCTGTTTACAACTCTTCAGTTCTTTAGTTTTATTCAGTGTCAAACAACAGTTTATTCCCTTCATGAGTGTGCGTGTGTGTGTGTGTGTGTGTGTGTGTGTGTGTGTGTGTGTGAGAGAGAGAGAGAGAGAGAGAGAGAGAGAGAGAGAGAGAGAGAGATTTTGATGTAGCCAAGGCTAGCCCTTAACTCATCTTGTGTCCAGGAGGTCATTGATCTTCTGATCCTCCCTTCCTTTGTCTATCTCCAGTGTTGGGATGACAGGTGTACATCATGATGCCAGGCTCTTTGGGCATTTCTGCTGCCTACTTTCTTTACTTGATGCTGTGTGTTTTGAGACTGGCTTACATAGACCAGTGGGAAATGGGCATTTCTTTTATTTTATCGCAGAGTCCTGCAGCAGTCACATGTGGCCAGTTAATCCATCGAGCACCTGCTCTATCCATCCAATGCTGACAGACATTTGGAGTGTGTCCAGCCTGGAATTTTGTAAACAATGCTGCTATGAGTGTTCTCATGCTTACCCCCCCCCCCCCCGAGCCTACCCCAAGCTGTATACAAAGACTAGTGCTTCCGGGTCACACATAGATGGCATACACTGTATTAGCTCTCACAAATTCTGAGACATTTTACATTTTATTTATTTATGTGCATGGGTGTTTTGCCTGCGTGTATGTTTGTATACCATATGCCTGCAGTGCCTGTGGAGGCCAGAAAAGGCATCATATCCCCTGGAGCTGGAGTAACAGCCAGCTATAAGCCAATATATGGAGCTGGGATTTGAACCCAGGACCTCTGGAAGACCAACCAATGCTCTTAAACACCGAGACATCTCTCTAGCTTCATGCTGTGGTAGTTTTAGCTGTCAATTTTATACAACCTAGAATCACCTAGAAGGAAGGTCTCAACAAGGGAGGGGTTGCCTAGATCAGGTTATCCTGTAGGCATATCTTTAAGAGATTGTCTTGATTGTTTTGGTTGACCCAGCTCACTGTGGGTGACAACATTCCCTAGGTTTGGGCATAAAACTGTGTGTGCATGGACAACAAGTTGAACACTTAATAAGCATGCATGCATTCATTTCTCTCTGCTCATGACCGGATGTGATGTCACTAACTGCTGTAAGTTCCTGCCTTGACTTCCCCACTGTAAGTCAAGATGGACTGTAACCCAGAGTTGTAAGCTGAATAAACCTATTTCCCCTGCTAAGTTGCTTTTTGACAGGTATTCAGCAACACAATTCAGGCCTATGTCCAGGGCTATAGTTCGAAACTAACAAGTCTCCAACTGGCTCTTGTTCTGAGTGCTTGGTCCTAAGCTAGTGGAGTTGTCCTGAAGGCTGGGGAGCAGAAGTATCTCAGTAGGGACAGGGCTCAGAGGGTTAGAGCCGGCCAGACTTCCAGCCAGCTGTCTCAGCTTCCTAGTGAGCTCCATGTGGACAGACTGCTGTTCTTTGTTCAACAACCCTATACAGAATTGCTCGATAGCACCTTTCCTGGCACGGCAGATGGAGGCACTCTGAAACCGCAAGCCAAGATAACATCACGTTCCTTTGAGATGTTTATGTCAGGCAGCTGGATATGGTGGTAGTACCTGCAATCTCAGCACTAGGATGCTGAGACAGCAAGATTGCTATGACGGGTTCAAGGTCAGCCTATGCTGAAGATTGAGTATCTCTAAATATTGTTTATGCCAGGTTTCTGCCCTCCTTTCTTACCTCAACCCTCCCCTTCCTCCCTCCCTCCCTTAATGGAATTAAGGACAGAACCTAAGGTTTTACTCACACATCAATTACCATTGAGCCATGTTCCCCCTTACCCCTCCTCCCCTTTTTCCTCTTCCTCCACCCTCCCCTTAGTTCGGCACACCCTCTCTTCCTCTGGTAGGATACGTTGCTTAGGCTGGCCTTTAAACTTCTGCCTCCACTTCCTAAGCGCTTTTACTGTCCATTGCCACGCCAGTTTTTATGGTACTTTGGATCAAACCAGCACACTGGACAAACACCAACTGAAACTGCATACTCTACTCTCACACTTCGCCTTTCTGGATGCTCTTAGGAAAAGGCACTTAGCATCCCTGAGCCTCTGCAATGCCAGCTATCTGGAAGACTTGGACCTTTGCCTCTGAAGGATGCAGAAGCCCATGGGATGCAGGGTACTCAGCACTTGTACAGAATGGTGACACAGCCCTCCTTGCCTGAAAGCTCCTCACAATAAGGCCTCAAAAGTCACGCGGAGCACCCTGGCCACCTGAACCTACGAGATAGATTCACTCTGCTGACCCAACGTTGTGAGTCATTTGTGGAGACTGCCAGGCTGAACTGTGCTCCTCTGCCCCCATGGGGAGGTTGAGAGCCCCACGTGACAGCTGCTTGTCACTCTTACTTCTTCTAAAGGGCATAGGTCCCCACATCTTCCCCCTGATAGAGTTCAGCCGCCGAGTGTCAGCACGGCATCGATATATGTGGGTCTCTCTTCTCTGAGACAACTTTCCATCTTAAATTTAAAATTAAGCTACCAGAGTAGGGCTGAGGGTCAGCCAAGAACAAATCTATTGCGTGGCCCCAATTTCCCATTTCCACCCTGCCGCAGACAGGCTGCTGATATCAGCCATCTTTCTTGAGCCAAAGGCCATCCCGGACTCTTCCCCGTTTCTGTCCTGCAGCCCAGTGCCTGGTGCGCATGCTCAGAGCAGAAGACAACTCCACAGTGTCTGCGTCTTCCTTCGGTTTTCCTGATGGTGGAAGAGAAAGAGGCAAACCAAAGCGGGCCCTGGGTAGGAAGTTTGATTGCAAAACTAGCTTACTATCCCAGCCTCTTAAATTCTCCTTTCCATTTTCTGTTGCCAAAATTATTACAGCCCAAGCCCAAAGCGAAATGGCACGGGAGGGTTCATACCCATGGGTTTCCGGGGTGGAGGCTCTTTGGTCAGTGGTCTTTCAAGGTGTGATTTCCTCCTGGCTGAGATGCTAGGGAGATGGGGGGGCAGTATGAAGAACAAGTTCTCATGCTTTTCCAGAGGGCATAGGAGGGACTCTTTCTCTACGGGGTCTCATAGGAGTGTGTCTGCACAAAGAATATAGGGTGTAAAATGCCAGGACCCTTGAAATCGTAGCACAATTTGCTTCATGGTCCGCCTGGCTCACAGTACCATCCCGTCCCTGTCCTCCCTCCCCACCCTAATCTGATTCCTCCTCTCCCTATTCTTTTCTAAATTCCCAGACAAGGCTTATCTCATGCGAGAGTGACTCCAAAGCTGGTGGTGCTCAGGGAAGGATCTTTCAGCCTTCATTCTCCGTGGATGAAAACCTTGCTGGAGGTACAGTGAAGTCCCCCAAAGATGGATTCTAGGCTGTACCTTGAGATACGGGCTTCCTTTTCTTCCTTATGTGCATGCATGTGCAGTGAATGTGTATGTAAGTGTGTTGGTGGGAGGAGGGTATATATAGTCACTTGCACACAGGGAGGCCAGGTGATATCACCCCTCCTGCTCCATCATTTTCAGTCTTGAGACAGTCTGTCAGTGGACTGTGAGTTGGGCTGACAGCCAGCTAGCCCCAGTGATCCTCATGCCTTTGTCCTCAGCTTAGAGTTCTTCTTTCTCTTCTGGTCCTCACCTTCCTTTCTCTCCTCCCCTTCTTGCCTCCTCTTCCCCCCTCCTCCTTTTCCTCCTTTCTACCCTCCTTTTTCCCCTCCTCCTTCCTTCCCTTCTTCTCCTTTCCTCCTCCTCCCCTCCCCCTTCTCCTCTTCTTCCCCTCCTTCTGCCATTCTTCCCCCTCCTGCCCACCACCATGAGCTTTTGCCTCTTTGAAAGAATCTTCCAGGACCTTGTCTGGAATGTGAGTGTGACCACATTGCTCCCCCAGAGCCCAACATGAGTATGTGACATGAAGTCACATTAGGATTCATCTCTATGTGGTTGAGTAAGCAATTTTTCTCAACAAAGGAAGAAGCTGGGACTGGCTTTATCATGTCTGCCACAGTGGCCAGAGATTTTAATTACCAAACAGCTAAGGAATTGGTAGATAATAGGTGTCTTATGATACTCTGGTAGATGAGGGGCCAACAGTTTATGAGGCAGAGAGAGGCACTCTTGTCTTTTCCATGACTGTTTCAGTGTTGGATGAACTTACACAAGCTATTTGGCTTCAATATTGACAGAATGGAGAGACAGAGGACCAGCTAGTCTGGGCCTTGGCTTCAGTTTATACCTCACCACCTTGGTAAGGATTTTGAACAGAGAAATAACTGTGAGCATAGCTCATCAGTAGCTTGTTTCCCCAGTGAGAGGCTGGGGGCGTGGCTCAGTGGTAGAGCTCCTGCCTAGAATCCCCCAGGTAGGGACTGGGGTTGTTGTTTAGCAATAGAATGCTTTTCTTAACA